>NC_056725.1:1300806941-1300889441 GCF_019279795.1 Protopterus annectens | reverse complement strand
AGTTCAAGTTTCAAAATTTGCAAAAAGTGGATTTGACGAAGTCCACTTCAATAAAATGATAGTAAACTTATATATATATATACATATATATATATATATATATATATATATATATATATATATATATATATATATATATATATATGGGTCCACTTCAAAACATCTAAAACCCATAACATCTAATTTCATAACATTGAGACCAGAACATCTAAAACCCAAAACATCTACAACCCATAACATTTAATTTCATAACATCTGACAGTACAAATCACATGAAAATAACACCCCCTCCACATATAACAACATATAATGGCACCAAACTATCAAACACACTTTTTACTATGTTTCTGCAGGGGAGCTTTATACAGTGGGGTTAGGAAATTAACTTTTTTCCTCTGTAGTGCGATCTTGGAGTTGGTATATTTAATTTACAGAGGGGTGGGGGTGCAGGGCAGCAAGCCCCCCTGCAGAAACGTAGTAAAAATTGTGTTTGGTAGTTTGGTGTCATTATATGTTGAGGGGATGTTATTTTCTTGTGATTTGTATTGTTAGATGTTATGAAATTCGATGTTATGGGTTTTTGATAACCATTTATCTCATGTAAGTATATAACATTCCATGGCTGAATAAATGGGATTTTATTTTTGGAAAATAATAAGTATTCTTCAACAAGCTGAAGGTGAGTCGTATCCATGTGATTGTCATAATCAATCCAGTGACATCACAATAAGTAACACTAGGATGAGTGCCGACTGGAACTAGTGATGCTGTATCCTGCACAGTCTATTAGCAAGATTTTTACAAAAATTATAAAGGAAACTGAGCTTAGCAAAGGGCAATACAGATCACCTAAAGACACATCATGATGAAAGTACTACAGATCAAACCCCATTAGACTAATGGGTTCACTGTTTCTCAAATGGCCAGAGAACGTAGTATTTTTAGAGGTGGTTAAGACACAGTTTCTTGCACTCTTTTGAAAAAGATAATGTTTGATGATATAAAATGTCTTGGATAAAGCAAAAAATAGTGATCAGATAATTATACCAAGGATAGGCTTAGTATAAAAATCTTATTGCATTTAACGGAATACTTTCTGCTTTATGGTTGGAAATGAAGTTATGTTATGACTTGGACTTAACTCTGTTGTTCCTTAAGTGCTGAAGAAGATGGTGATGGATACACTGACTCCATTAATTCTACAATGGATGGGGTAAATACGACTGGATAATAATTGCACATATTTGAGGTTCCAGCATCAGCTTTGTAGAATATAACTTCTGTTTTCTACTTCTTTGTAATTTAAAAGACACTTTTATGCAGCAGTTTATCAGGAGAGATGTGACAGTATACAAAGGCAGATGAGAGAGTTTTATGGCACTCAGGTAGAAGCCCATCAGCAGTGATTACACTGGTTTAACCTTGATCAAGCACATTCCTTATAGCAAGTGTATGGACCAGATGGAGAGTAATAAAACTTCAAATTATTATCAAAATTTGATTGATCCTGTGTTGGTCAGAGGAACATTTGTTTTGGAATAATATAGCCAAGGTGGGTGACAGCAAGGAATAATACAGTCAAAGTGCATAGCAAACTAATAATCAATGATGTATGAAGACAGATCATTATTATTTTATCTTTAAATAAGTCGCTCAACATTTAATAATTTGTTAATTCCCATGTAGAATTGCTTAGGATTATAAAAATACAGTTTTTGCTACTTTATAAAATACTTGCATTTTGTGTTTGGCAGCATGTTTTAACTAAGCCTTGCTTTTCTGAAAGCATACTACAGATAAGTGAGTGGGGCAGAGAACCCAGCAGACAATGTGAGGATGCAAATCACTTCACAGGGTAGAGAATTAATCCTTCACCACTTTATTCTCCAAGGAAAAGTTGGATACTATACTGATCTGAGAGGGAGTGAGTAAAATGGGGAAAGAGACTGAAGAATATCAACATAGAATGAGCGGCAGCAGATGAAATACTGGCTGACCTCAGAGAGGCCAGATCATAAAAATCAACAGAAATACAGCACAAGCTACTCAAAAGTATGGCCAGAGTGCTGGTCACTTCCTGACAGGGACTAGAGGATAGCAACATAGCTTTCCTAGGCTTGGGTGGAGTAAAACTGGATTCAGAAAGCACAGACCAGTCACTATGATGTTCACTGCTAGGAAGATGATGAGAAAAGTCTTGATTGGCTAGAAAGAGCTGCCTGTGAAATGTGATGCAGTTTTTTGAATGATCCATGGTGGTGCCAGACAAGGGAATACTGATGAATGTGATAGACATGAACTTTAATAAAGCATTTGACATAGCGCTGTATACAGAGCTGTTACTTAGACTGCATGGGTGTGCTAGAAAGTGTGTGATGGGACAGAGTATTGGATAAAAAGTATTAATTTGAGGGGTGGTCCACCACAATGTGTAGAAACAGACATGACAAGTCTAATGTCACAAGGATCTGAGCTGAGCTCTTTTCTCTTCATTTTGTGTTCAGATATATTTGAAGTAAAGAATAGCTGGAACATCTGTCTTTGAATGACGTAGATATTCGGGCTTCAAAGAAAAATGAACCAGGTGAGAATCAAGAAGGGCTTATAAAACCTGTCTAAGAGGCACGGAGATAGCAGCTGAAAATCAATGCAGGTAAGTGCAGAGTACTGCATGCCGATCACAACTCTCGCCAAAGGTATGAGGTGGAGGAATATGATGCGAGGTGACAGAAGTAGCAGGAGGTTATTATCATACCAACCCTGAACTACCACATCCAGTGTGAGACAGTAGTAGCAGCAGCATTAGCAATCAGAACACTGGATTATATATAGTGCAATTCTTAGTATGGTGCTTAAATGTGAACAATTTGTAATGAACAAAAATCTATCTGAAATTAACTAGATCATGAAAAATGGAATATTAGGCATGAATCACCTTTACAATACTATTAACTCGTATCTGAATATAAATAAACAATGAAATAAATCTAAGCTACCTTAAACTGTCAAAAGTAATTTCCAATACTATTAATGAAATAAAGTTCCTTCTCATTTCCTGAGCCACTCAATGATTTTATGGATTAAGAAATCAAATTCTGCTTGGAAAATTAGGACTGTATCTATGGAATGGCAAACTAAAAAAAGTGGTAACAATTTTCAGAAATTATAGAAGGATCATGGCCTTCAACGTCCATGGAAGTCTCTGTACCAGAGTACTGGAAAGGACACTGCATCTGATATCTGAACCTTTTATTCAGGAGAAGCGGTCAAAACTTTTTCCTTGCCATGGGACACTATATGAATTCTTTGTTTTTCCACAGTATTGGACAGCCATCAGAGTTCATCAGCAAAGCCTTGGAAATTTTTTTTAGACCTGTGCATACTAAAATGTCTTGTGGGAAGTGCTGTGACTTTATTGTTTCTCAGAGCCACTTTTTAATGCCATTCGGTACCCGTATTTGAAGAATAAGAGTTCTGTATGCATTCTCACTATTAAATGAAATATATTCATGATTGGTATAGGACTCAAACAATGGTGCGTACTGTCCTTCCTCCAGTTTTGGTTTTCATAGACATGATATGAAGACACAGCAAAGGTTTAGAGAGACTCCAGTTTTGGAACATGGCGGTTTCATCCTTATTATTTGCAGATCACGTCCTCCTAGTTTTTCATCACTGTGATCTCTACAATATACTTGAGGGATTCACTTCCATATAAAGCAACTGGGATTAAAATCTCCAAGGAATTAGTCAACTACTTTTTGAATGTGAAGGAAGACAGCTGCATCACGGAGAGGAGCATAGGACCCCGAGGGTCTTGTTCATTAGTGCAGCCCAAGGGATCCGGATGTGCATAGTGATTGTAGTACTGGCGGTATTGTGCTACACTTGCGAATTGAGAGTTAAGTCAAAGTATGACACTCTCAAATGGGAGGCTGATCAATGTCTCCAATGTCACTGTGCTCATGAATGTGAAGTAGTGATTGGAAGCATGAGATGATAGGCACAAGTGGCAGGAATTAGCTTCATTTGCTTGGTAGTTGACTTGATTCTCAGTGACAGAGTGAGTAGCCCAGCAATCCTGGAAGACGTCAGAGTACAGCCACTGTTCCTCTATCTTGACAGGAGTCAATCAAGGTGGATTGAAGTGAGGACACCACCTGTTTTCCTTCTAATGGAGGTATAAGAGGACCAGCTCAGCTTTAGGCAAGCTAGAGGCAGATGTAAGGCACTTTGGAAGGATTATGCCTCTTAGCTTGTCTGTGAAAATGCCTAAAAATTCCAGGAAGCAACAGGAATACGTTTCTGGGGTAGACTAGTGTGGTCATACATGCTCAGCTTGCTACCAAAACAACACTCCGAAGAATAAATGGTTTAGAAATTATAATGAGAAAGATGAGGAAAGTCAAAGTAAAACACGTTACAGCAAATTTGATAACATTCAAAAGTTAGACTTCGTGAGGCAGTCCGACATCTCTTTTTACTCTTTTGTTGTAATTTATTATTTATTTATTATTTATTATTTATTTTACATTTGTTTACTGGAATAGTTCGACTGGATGCATGTCCATTTTCAGTGGAGGCCCAGGGAGAAAAGCTCCAAAAAGACATTCAACAAACTGTTACATTTTTACAGTTTAAAACACAAAATAAAACACAAGTAAAAGTATTTTTACACAGATGTAAACAAACACAAAAACATATATATAAACAAATTATTACATTTTTACTCCAATGGAAAATTCTGGACAGTATTTTTAAGAATGATAGGTTATTGAATGCCTAGTAGGCTAATCTGGTAGTAGATCCAAGGAGATCATAGGATATATAAGTTAAGAAACAATAAAGTGTAGGCAAATGTCTTCCATGTGCACATGAGTGATGGTTAGATTTAGTCTGGATTAAGACAAGGACATAGCCATTGTTTTTTTAAAGTACTGAATCAGACTTTTCTTGAATTGAGGTAGAGAGAGTTCAGATGCAAGATTAGCAGGAAGAGAATTCCAAGTTGCCAAGAGTTGGCAAATATAGATTTATCATCTGTGTTGTTGGATTTGAGAGTTTGAACTAGTAGTCTTTCAGATGAACGAAGTGCGCTAAGGTTACTGTAGGGGGTGATGAGGTTTTTAAGTACGGGTGTATTATCTGGTTGGTACAGGATCTTGTGTGCAACTATTAGTTGGTTAACCTGAAGTAGGTTAGGCAGTTCAAGCCATCCTAGTAGATTTAGGTTATGACAGTGAAAACTGTTTTTTTAACTATATTGATAACTTCAGTGAAGTAAAGTGTTGCAAACAATATGGTGCAGATGGAGGTAGTTAACAATGAACATGAGGTAATTTTGGAGGAGGAAATCAGAAGTGACGTGGGTTAAAAAAATTAGGATTGAACTAGAAATATGAAAATGACAAAAAGTGATAGGCTGAATGTGACAGACATTAGTGCAACTTTGCAAGAGATTATGCAGCATCTAAGGCAGTTAGCAAAACAGCTGGTCGGTTATATTAGAACACGGGAAATGAGTGAAACTAATAAGTCGATCTTGCATGAATAACATGATGCCGTGTTGCCACTGCAGTAAATAAGTACCAGAAATACTAGAGTTTGATGTTCATTTTTTTGTTTATGTTTATGTAGATATAAACACATCAGCACAGAGTTGTGTATAGGAAAAATAACTGCAGGAATTAATATGTTACAATATTATAGCACATTTGTGGCACAGAGAAAGAAGCATTTATTGAATTGTCATGAAATGAATAATAATGTTATAGAATAAAACATTTTAATTGCAGGTCAATGGAACAACTTCCTATTAGATAACAGAAATGGTCACTGTTCTGTTACCTACTCATAACATTAGAGGAGGGTACATTCTATTAATGACTGATGGATCAGTTTATGTTCCTCTATAAAGAAAGGTATAAATGTATCAGTGGAACCTGTATAATATATAGGAGTTCTAGTGAGATTTGTTTTCAAAAGAGCTGTCGTTAGCATGAATAATTAGGTAAAATAAGGTGATAGTTTTTTGACACATGTTAATTAGAAAGGTGAGGTATTGTTATTGAAGAGGTTGAAACCTAGAACAGATTAAATTAATTTATGATTGTTATATAGTCCTACTAGATCTGGATATTTATTACAGATACTTCAACCAGTGTTGGATTTAGGCATGGGTGTAGGGGCGTGCACTGGCCCCTTTTTAAATGTATTCATTTATTTTTAAATCATGTGCATCTTTAATCCTGTCATCAAATGCATCTATACTTCAAAGGTATGATTGGAGGTTGCAGGCAGATGATTTTGTCCTCCTCCAACTACATCTCTGTTGTAATTTAGGCGCATTGCAAGGTGGTTCACACAGCCTCCCTTGACCTCGCCAAGGCTTTCAACACCATCCCCCATTCTGGATTCTGGAATTATAGCTAAACTCACTAAACTAGGTATAAATCCCTACGTCACAAGATGGATTGCCAACTGGCTCACTGACAGAACCCACACTGTAAAAGCTGCACACTCTAAATCTGACCTCAAACCAGTGACAAGTGGAGTACCACAGGGTTCAGTCCTGGGACCTCTCCTGTTTGGTATCTACTTCTCTGAAGTACAGGCTAACACAGAAGGCCTCTGCCTAATGAAGTTCACAGATGATTGCAAACTAGGAGCCATAGTCGAGTCCCCACATGATGTGGAAATCCTATAGAAGGGCCTCACTGAGACAGATGCCTGGTATCAGAGCCATGGCCTCAAGCTCAATGCCAAAAAGTGCATTGTCATCCCCTTTGGCAAAATCTCTGTATCCATGAACTACTACATAGACAGCAGTCTACTTAACACCAAATGTGTGATAAGAGACCTTGGGACCCAGGTGGACAGTAGTCTGTCCTTTGATAGTCACATCGCCACAGTAGTCAGGAAGTCCTTCTACCTGGCCCACCTCATCATAAAAGGGTTCTCATCCAGTAAAAAAGGGGTCATTGTTCCCCTCTACTCGACACTCATTAGACCCATTATAGAGTACAATGTCCCTTTTGGAATGTACCTCACAAGACATCTGCAGCAGCTGGAAAGGCCACAGAAGTACCTCACAAAGAGGATTACTGGCCTCAAACAGATGGCCTACACTGACAGTCACAAAAAACTCCAGCTTTACTCCATAGCATATCGCCTACTCTGAGGTGATATCTGCCTAACATATAAAGCTATGTCAAACCCAGGGCTGTTGGACATGCTACACCTAAAGAAATCCCAATCCCTCCAAGCTACATGCTATAGAGACCAAAACTTTGTCACCACAATAAACAGGACATGCTGGATGGATAGATTCCTGTCCCAGAGACTTCCCATTCTCTGGAACAGGCTACCCATCTATGTCAAGCAAAGTTCTTCATTAGCACTCTTCAAGAAAAATCTTGATGACTGGATGGGAAATAGAAAATATACACCGGGAATCACTTCTGTGTCTCTGCTCGACAGTGGCACAGGAAAATAACTTTCTTGGGTGGCGTAAGCCAGGGAACCTTGTTGGCTAGGCTTACATAGGCCCTTGGGCCGATAGCCTAGTACCTACCTATGAAGCTATGAACCTATGGATATCGTTTGGATAAAAGTTTAGTAATGGTCTATCAGACAGGAGACAATCTAATTTTAAAATAAAAATAACAGTCAGACAAACTACTTTGAAACTTTTCTCAAGTGTGAAGGAGTGATCTGCATTGAGTTTTTGTTTTATTTTATTGAAGTCCAGTTTTCAAGGCGCCAAATGGTACAGTTGAGAAAGTGTCGTGTTTGGAGTGGTAATTACAGCAGTATAAATTATGCAGAGTCTTTGTTTTGGTTTAAAATGCAGTAATATTTTATTATTATTATTATTATTATTATTATTATTATTATTATTATTATTATTATGTGTAAAACAAGTTTGAGTAAAAAAGATGTTTCATTCTGTGGTTGACAACAAGCATTACTACAGTTTGCTACAGAAGGGATGTTAAGTATGGAAAATAATTATGTAGGGGTAAAGAAGTGTGATGACAGAAAGCTGCCCACTGATGCTTTAGAAATGCATCATTCAGTATCCCATACCTAAATTAAAGAGCTAATGTAAGCAATAAAAACAAGTTTTGTGAAAATAATGAAGGTGGAGTTTAAAAGTGAAAAGAATAGTGAATAGTGAATTTGCACGAGTAATGCGCTTGTGATATCGTGCTCTATCCCATGTGCTGGAAATGTCCCACAGTTTCCAGTAATAGTTTTTTCCATGTTTAGCAGTGATACAAAATTTTGGATCAAAAGCAAGAGTCACCATACAGTTAAACTACTCCCCATCCAGAAATCAGTGATAACTGATATGGGGCAGTTGTAGCTAAGAAACAAAGCTACTCTCGCAGTTAAACTAGTTCTCTCCACAGTTTGCTATGCAGGTCTGTCAGGTAGAATCGAACTGCATACAAGCCTGTAATTGTTTACCTTGTCTCAGTGTTATTACATTCATTTCCTTCCTGGATTATATTACAATTGAACTTATAAAATAAATGTAAAAAATAAAACTGTAGCCAGCAAGCCGAGAGGTAAATCTTCCGTTGCACCAATTATAACTAAAGCAAACTGAAAACGCTGGCAGCGGAGTAACCATGCAATAACCAAGTCAAATACAATCATACACTGTGTATGATTGTATTTGACTTGGTTATTGCATGGTTACTCCACTGTCAGTGTTTTCAGTTTGCTTTAGTTATAAAATAAATGCAATTGGAAACAGTAATGCTGTTTTAACACCATGAACTAGTCATTATGTTTCACACCCCGCACTTACCCTACCACTACTATTCTGGGCAGCTGTCCCCAAATAATTCCAAAACCAAGATTTCAGATTGTAATGTGGAGACTGCATTTAGTGA
The DNA here is from genome assembly GCF_019279795.1 of Protopterus annectens. Taxonomy (NCBI): domain Eukaryota; kingdom Metazoa; phylum Chordata; order Ceratodontiformes; family Protopteridae; genus Protopterus; species Protopterus annectens. The sequence goes on along the minus strand of NC_056725.1, from coordinate 1,300,880,538 downwards.
AATATTAAAAAAAATGATGTTTCCCTAGGTGATACTGTCTACCCAGATCAAAATGCCAATTGCAAATGTCATCAGGGAAAAGTTTCAGAGTGGTTGTATGTTACCAAGGCAACACAAGTTTCTGCCTCTGGCAGATTTGTCTCATTCTCATTCGATTTCTCGCAGCTGTTTTCTTCTTGCTTTCCCACATTCTTAATTCCTAGTGTTTATTTAATCTGGAAGAGCTTTAATAGTTGTATTTTACAATGCAGGATAATTTAGGCAGTTTTATTTGAATGCCTGTGTTGTTCAACCAAGACGAAAGGAAACTGCACGTTTCTATGCATAACCTGCATTAATTGCAGAAAGTTGGTTGCTTTAAAACTATACTGGTCTCTTGAAAAGGCTCTGGTGTGATGTCAGAATCCTTCTTTCGGCTTTTTCCCGGTTAGGGATCGCCACAGCAGATCACCTGACTGCTAATGATTGGCAGTGGAGTTTTACGGTGTTGAGTTGCCAGCTCGGTGCTCAAGCTTCCACAGAAGGCATACACATGCACGCACTCACACCTAGGGCCAATTTAGAGTGTCCAATCCACCTACAGTTCACCTACAGCATGTCTTTGGGATGTGGGAGGAAACCGGAGCACCCGGAGGAAATCCACGCGACCACAGGGAAGACATGCAGACTCCACACAGAAGGCACCCCAGCCGAGGATCAAACCAGGAACCACTTGCTGTGAGATGACACTGCTAACTGCTGCACCACTGTGGCTGCTCGGTATGGTCAGAATAAAATACTCATATTTAAATAGGGCTAGCACTCATATGTCACACCTGTATGGTGTGGTAAAGCAGGCCTATTCTGACGCCGGTTCTGGTGCTTTATTGTATTTTATTTGCTAACTGGTTAACGTTGCTGGTCTTGAGACCATTTTTAGTTGCAAAAGTAGTTATATTTAGAGTGTGCAGTGTACAACATATTTTCTAAAATGTCACATGTCTTGCAAATATAGTAAATACAAATTAAATATCACCAATACATAGCTAATACTGTGTGCTAACGAAGGTTGATAGTAAGATATGTAAAATAGCATATAAACATAATATTATACAGTCTTAATAATATGAGTCCGAAATTAACATTATTAATATACTTCAGCATCAGGGGATTATATAGCAAGTAGTATGAAACTTTTGTAGGGTTGAAATTCCTCCCCTCCTCTCCCCAGTTCTGCTTAGTCTTCCAGTTGTTCTCCCTGTTACTGGGCCTACCCATCTCCAAGATCCCCAGCTGCTTCTGCCAGGAAGTCCCAGAGCAGACCCTAGCTTTGGGTGGGCCTCCCATATTCTTGTGGTCTAAGTCTTTCACTGCTCATTTGTAATGTCTGGGGAATGTGATATCCCATAGGGAAACATGGGGAATGAAGCCGGGATCCATCAAGTTTGTGTCAGTTTATCAACAGACTCTAAACCTATTGCTTGCCCCAGAGACTCTGGGACAACTCTTAATTTCAGAACTTAATGTGATATATCCCATATGATAATATCAGAAGCCTAGGCAATTATACCCAAGAGGGTATTATCTACACTAGAATATGTCTCACCACTCTTCAGAGACTTACCCTTCTCCACCTGCAGCTGACTGCATGTTGTGCCATAATAATATCTGTAGATCTCTTTTACAAGCTCTCAAATATGAACACCTCTGTGTCTCACTTCCCAAAGCTAAAGTTCTCCCAATCACTTAGGGGGAATCTAGCTTGCCATTCCCTAACCTGTAAAAAAATACATCTCAAGGTTCACCCTCACCTCTTTGGTAAATATTAAACCATTCCATCAATAGCTCACTAACTATGCAAATACAAATGCCACTATAGTTATCTAGAATTTTACACCAAGCCCTTCTCAGCTTGTGATCTAATAGATTGGAATTCACTGCCAGTTGTTATTAGAAACATCCTCAAGTTATGAATTCAAATCTAAGTGTAATCCTGCCAGATTCTGTTTTAATGAGTTGAAGTGCAGCTATTCTTACTGCTTACTTAACAGAATAAGATTGCTATTGATGTCAGATGTTTCTTGACGCTGACTTTACTTGTATTATACCATTGGGTCTGGTTTACATTATGGAGGACTGCAACTGATGTTATATACTTATTTACTAGTTATCCTGCTCTACATGGCTGCTAATGGCAGCACTGTGTATTAGCTTCTTTTACATTATAACAAGTCAGATGAAAAATTACCTTGGGTCCAGTCCACTCATAATATTTGAACAAATATATAACAAAATAAAACAATACACTTTTGCTTACCTTAATATGAACCTGCAGTGTTTCACCATTCCACTATAGGCTCTCTTTAAGATATCATGTTGCAGGATGTGTTATGATGAATAATTATGGCTTTACTATTAAAGTAGCTTGCTGGTTTAATGGTCTGAGTTTGATTCCCCACATGTATACGGAATTACTTAATCACAACAATGTCCCTGTGTCTCCTCAGGTAAAAAACATTTGCCCCTTCTGGGTCTTAGCCAGTTAAATAAATAAATGTAACCATGTTTGCACTGCCTTATTCCAGTCAGAGTGGAAAGCACCTCATGTTGCAGAAAAAACTGACAGGCGGCAAGCTCTCTTAAGTATACAAGACTGGATATAAAATTGGAGGGGTCTAGAAACAGAAAGGAGGGAAAAAAATGCATTCTGCTCTTAAAACTATGCTGTGTCAGTTCCTTCCATATTAACCAGTACTGCAGTAAGTACTTTGCTTCATTTACAACCTTTAATTTGAAGTTGTTATATCTTAAACATCATACACAGTACAGTTATATAATATCATAAGCCCAGTGCAACACTCCCTCTTTTTAATTTAAATCTGTAATTGTCAGTGTTCTACACCAACTGATTCTTCTAATAGGAAGCTATGATGACTTATGGGCTGCATTAATTGCTGTAAAGCTCCAGGGTCTCACCCCTTGAACACATTCGCCTTCTTTTATTTAAAGCTGTAGCGCTCCTCCTGTCCCTCTCACCACACTGCGTTCTAATTTAATATTCTAGTTGCACTATCTCTTAGCTGTACAGCCTTCTTGGTACCATGGCAAAGAATATAATTCTTGTTATTGACAGTGAACACTTGACAGCAATTATTCCTCAGCCTCTTTGAACTGATGTCAAGACACCAATCCGTCTGTATGCATAAGCAGAAGTATTGCAGACAAATCATTTGCAACTGTTATATAGTTTATATAGTTTATATATGCAAGTGAAGGACAAAAGAGGGAAACTTGAGATGTTTTAATGGACTTATATGCCAGTCAAGTATCTCCATGCTCTCCCATAGTATTGTTTTGTGGAGAGATGCGCTTACAAAATGTGTTGCATATTGCACTAGGTCGTTCACTGAATATAATGAATAATTCCAAAGTTCCTCATTTCTTTACTGTTTTACAGTTGCAGAAACAGAACAGTAAGGCTGAAAAGTAACATAAAACCTGTTTTTTTTCAGTCAGCTTTATCTTTATTCCTTTACTCACCATCTTGCTTCTCTTCTGGCCACCATATTGATGCATTCATTTCCCCTTGCTTAAAGCGGTATGGCTCAGTCATTCCTTGGAGGTGATACTTCATTCCTTTACCAAACATTGAGGGCTGCCATACTGACACATTCATGTCCCCTTGATGAAAGCCCTATGGCTCATTCATTCCTTGGAGGTGAATTATGAGTGGACCAGCAGCAGGAATGTCATCCATGCACCGACAAATTGTTTTATGTTTTGGTCTTCTGACCACAACTGTTGCCTGACAGCTTGCTCACTGTTTGGCTTGCAATGGGCATTGCCAGGGTTATGTCACTTGCTTCAAACAGTGATGTAACGCCTCAAGGCTGTCCCCCTTTGAAACCAATTCTCCCATGTGGTCCACATTCATCACCAAGGAATGTAATGTGGGGCTGTGCACCATGGTCATACACTCCAAATATCCCCTGCAGACAGTCAAGCTGGCTAAACCATGTCACCCCCCTTCATGCATTAGCTGCAAAAAACACCTGAGATGCTAACTGAACTTCAACTGCCTGGGTTGTACCCAGGGCTTTTTTCTTGTATGCCATTACATCTGGCTGGTTTTATGATCTTGAATTTATTCCTAAGGCAACACAGTCAGAGTACTACCATCACATCTCATCTACTTCACAGGTAACATAGAAGGTCAGTAGTACCATTAGTGAAGCCAGTCATGGCAGTGCAGTCAGTATAAAGCATGCAGTTGAAATCAGTGACACTAATTATACATTGAGGGATATTAGTGAGTAACTCACATGTACCAGTATTACAGACAAGTATAAAGTTGTCATACATCATCGCAAACCACACACTTTCTACTTTTCACACAAAGTGTTCACAGAAAAGTTAAGTGAATCTGAAAGTTCCCTATGGCAATGTCAGCAGTTATTGGTAGACCAGTTGAATTTTGTGGTATATTATCTCAAAAAGGATGGCCTTTATTGTTTAGACTATGTGCTGTTTCAACATCATCAAAAGAATTGAACAACACAAATGCATCCACCTTTTGGGAAAAAAAAACAAAAAACAAAACAAGACAGAAGATATTACATTCACTGTAAATGACTGACATCATAAAGATTTAGCATTGGTATATAAAATGAAGCGGACATAAGACTGTTTCTCTGCCAAGCTAATTCAGAAGTCACAGCAAATACTATCTTGCAACAGCCTAAGAGATGGCTTTACATAGGGATATCATCAGATGAACATTACCACAATAAGATCAACAATATCCTTGTCAATCAGAGATGAAAGAATTCTATACAGTCAGCAAAATCAAGATCCAGAGCTAACTGTGGCAGAGACCATCCAATTGTTACTGTAAAGTTTAAACTTACAGAAAAACAAACAAATGACTAGGCCAGTCCGGTTTCAGCTGAGCAATATAACAAATGAACATCTACTGGAGATAAAGAATAGCTATAAAGGGCTAGGCATGATGGACAGAGTACATGAACTGTGGACAGAAGTCTTAAATATTAACCAGGAAGTGGCAAAAAATAATTCTAAATAGAAGATTAAGAAGGCAAAATGACTGTCTGTGAAGGTTTTAGAAGTTGCTGAGGAAAGAAGGCTATCTAAAGACAATGAAGATAAGGTGCATTATGTAAAACTTTAATGCAGAGTTTCATAGATAATAGCAACAGTAGATAAAGAGAAATGTGTAAATGAGTAATGGAAAGAACCGGAAGAAAACAAAGTACGAACAACAAGAGATCTGTTCAAGAAGATGAGTTACATTAAGGGAAATGTTCAGGTAAAAATGGACGTGACTAAAAATAAAAAATGTTAGAAACTTGACAGAAACTGAAGAGAAAACATCACAGAATTCAATCAGAGTAGTACCACTACTTAATTCAGTTGCATCAAAGACAACATATTAAGCTGACAAGGACACCAACATCACTAACACATACAATGATGTGTTCTCTAACTACAGCCAAACATCCTGAAGAGTGAAGTTAAATGCTAATAAGGCTGAGCCATCATCCAAATTGTTCAACATCCTTCGAAATGATAACGTAACACTGCTGCATTTAAGTTGCCAGCAGCTGTGGAAAACAAGACAGCAGCAATTGTATTGGAAAATGTCAGTTTATATTCAAGTCCCAAAAATGGTCATTGATGCAGAGACTGTTCCAATTATAAATCACACTTGTAGAAAGTACTGCATTCCTCAGATTAGGAGAACTATTTCCCCAATGCTGAAGCTAAGGTGATTGCAATCCAAGCTGAGTGAAACATTGACATGACAGACGTTCAGTGTCAAAGAAGACATGTTGGAAGAGAAAATTGCTCAAATTCAGATGACCACAAACTTGGAAAACATTGAAGTCAAAGAAAAATATCAAGTTTCAATGGATTTACCTTGAGAAAGAAGGCGACCAACGTTGGCATTTTTGAACTCCTGGAGACCAGCACTGACTCTCTCTCCCACACCACTCTAGAATTTGTTGAAAGGAGAGGAAATGTACAGTATTAAAACACTTATAAAAGAAAACTAATTGGGCTTAAAACCATAGAAAGAATAGTAAACAAACTAAAAGCATTATGGTCTGGTTAGGAAAGTTTTATGAGTTTAGTTATTTGGTACATCCATTAATTGACGCGTTTACTAATTTATTCAAACATCTGTGCCTGTGGTATACATTTTTATGTTGCATAACAATAAAGTAGATTTCACTGTGGTTATTTCCACCTTCAGAGGGCTTATTTCCAAGTTTATAACAGTACTTATGCCCAGTATGACATGGAAGGAGAATGTGACTTGGTATGGATAACCAATCATCTCTTCCAGGCATGCATGGAAAATACTTGTACTACCTGTACACGTGCTGTGTGCTGCACAGGAATTTCCTGTTTCTACTACCATATCCACAGCAAAATCATGTGCAACTGAATGTAAACTGATGTCTTTCCACACATGATGCCAGAGCTTCTTAAGGTGATCTTTTCATAACCACCAAGCTCAGTGTCCTGCTTTCCTACTTCCACCTCAGTAGTCAACTAACCAGACTGCAACCCCCTTTTGAAAATTCCTGGATCCACCACTGCTTCAACCATTCCCTGTGAAAAGGGTGACAGGGCACAGGAGTGAATAATGTTATTGTTAATTTATGTGGTAAGGATGACTGCTTACATGGATACATGTTTTGGCACAAGCATAAAACATGTTGTGCTTGTACTTTCATGGTTTCTTATTTCAGGGTCATGAAGGAATACTCAGTGATAACAATTATTAGCAAGGAATGTGATTAATCTTCCATAAAACTGAATTAAAGTTTAATTATTGTCAGATGATTATTCTCATGCTGACTTTTCTGCTAGTTAGAGCAGATTTTTGTTTGAAGGATGCATAAATGCAAAATGGACTAATAGATTTTAATGGAAGCTGCAAAGGGTTGAATGACTCATGTCTGTGTACTGACCTCTCATTTGTGAAACACAAAAAGAATGTGTACTACTGCAGCAGCCCAAGCCATGTTGTTATGGTAGTTTTTTTGGACAAGTGACCAATGACTGTGCAAGAACACATTGCATGCAATGTGACATGGCTATCTGTACTAAATGCAACAAATAGATGCTTTTGAGGATAAATTATGATCAGGAAGGTAAGTATTAAATAGAGAAAAAAGAGTGGAGAAGAGCAAATCTGCAAGATAATGTTAGGAAAAATGCATACAAATAAAAACTTGGATTCTGAATTAGTTTTCAAGAAAAGGAAATAAAGCTACAAAAGCGGATGCCACAACACAGAATGTTGTGCTGCAAGCTGGGAAATTGCAGTTACAGAACAACTGCACATATGAAGATGAAGAGGAATAAATTAGCTGTTAAGTAAAACTGGTGAAGGATAAGAGTGTGACTGTTGGAGACACAGCAAGAAGAAAGAAATCTAAAGGCTGGTATCATAAAATGACAAAGACATGCAAGAAAAGGAAGCAATGATATTGCTATATTAACACCGAATGGTGATAAAATACAAAGCAATTTAAGAAGATTGGCAACCTTCAACTAGTGTATTAGGGTTAAGGCTGATATTATATGTTTAGTAGATACTAGGTTTTTAAGGGAACTACAGAAAGACCCATTTCAGAAGCTGTGAAAAAATACTAAAAGGTTGACTTTTGGTTATGAAAACAATGCAGACATATATGCTTTATTTAAAAATAAGAAAGATAAAATTTTAGATGAGGTAAAATGTTTGAAATTCTGGAAATGACTATAAAATATAGTGTTAACAGGAGATTTGGGGCTGTATTCATTTGTCTGGGGCTACACAGGTATGTAGCATGCACCTGCGAACTGCAGCCCTATGGGGATATGCAAATATGGTTAGAGTAATGTAGTTGCATTGAATATGGAAGTATGAAGCAAATTCTGTAATCATGTCCAAGTTTTGTAAGTGCATAAATTGTGTAAAAGTTTTTTTTTGTATGTGTGAACTATTTTGAAGTATTGTAAATAGGATGTGCAGTGGCATATTGTGGGCAAGTGCAGCTGAGCTCAGTCACTGTTGAAGCATTATAGTTTCATATAAGGGTATCCTTTTGTAGATACCCTGATGGTTTAATTAAAGAATAGAAAGGGTGTAATAGGAAAGATTAAAAAAAGGCTAGACAAACAGAAGGGAATACATACAAAAGAAACATGAATAGGGTTTGAGCTGGAAGAGCTAGTAGAGGATGGGCACTATTTTTTATCGGGGATAGACCCCCACCTATTTTTCAAAAAATTGTTTTTTTGCAGAGGGTAGTGTGGGTGGGAAATAGGGAAGAGGGTATAAGAGAAATAGTAAAGGAAGAAGGGCTGAAGAAGTCTCAGCTGTGTATCCAGTCCAAAGAACCTCAAACACATCCACTGCCAGATGATGTTGCAGTGGATGTCCCCATTGTTGGGAGGGTAGGGGCCTGTGTTGTCTCAGTGGTCGGCACCAACTAGGCAAGTGTGTCTTCTGCATGCTGAAGAGAGGCTTCAACTGGCATAATTCTCCTGTACATCACCTCTTCCAATATGTCATCAACATATCTCTGAAGCTCCCATTCAGTGAAGCTTGCCAGGGTGCCATTTGCCTGCAGGACAAGCACCTCCAATCCAACCCTGTGAGGACAGCCCTGGACGGGCAGAGAACGATCTTTGCCTAGCCTGGGAGGTACATGCCTGGACTGATCCTGAGGGATTTGAACCTGCATAAATGAAAAATGCAATGGGAGAGAAGAAAAACACAAAGTAAAAAGAAACACGTAAGGAAAATAATAAATAAAAGAGAAAAAAAGGAATGGGAAGAGGCACATCCCCATAATACTTTTGTAATGGAAGATATCTAGTCAATAAACCACTCAGAAAAATATATTTATTGAAGTTTAGTTGTGTATGGGAAGTGCTTATGCATACACTTGATGGTAGTGATTGGGGAAGTGCTTATGTAACTTAGGTAAATGTGTAAGAGTAGTGCTTATGTATACTTGTGATGATTTGAAATGTTTCTTTTGTTGTATTACAGTTCCATATCTTTCAAACATATTTTACCATACACAATTATTAAACATCAAAGAAATCACTAATTATTGCGGTTAATCATAATAAAAATGACAGCATAGCACATTTTCCTTCATCTTCTCCTGTTTTGCTTTACATTCTATCTGTTAAGGTATATTAACAGTTGTTTGCAAGATTACCACTGAAATTTGTTTTAAAAGTATTGCTGTACTACTGTTTATGCTACCATGAATTATGTGCAATAATTTCTACTATGGTTACTTAAGTAATAAATGGACACCTGTTACACTTACCAGAAGATTCCACCAGCATCATGACTGTTCTCTTTTGTTGTTGAGAATTTTACAGGATTTTTTCCTCAACTACAAATAAAACAGAATATTTCCTCTCTGCATTTTCATTTATATGTAATCCTGTCCGATTGTAACTGTTGAATGCATGCATGTGTGTATTATTACAATTCAGTAGTGAAATGTTCTCCTGCATTGCATAGGGTAGTGAAGAATTATGAATGTAGGCCTGGCTTTTGTTTTAGAAAATGCCTGCATCACTTAGTGGAAAACCTGAAAAAAGGCTGAAATGCAATAATTCAAAGAAGTGTGAATTTTCTTTTCCTGCAGAACTTTGTATACTGTATAATAATGTAATAAAACAGCTTATTCTCTGAAAGGGTAGTTGCATGTTATATTAAAGCAAAGGAACCCCCACTCCCATCCCTAGCAGTCAGTCTGACTAGGGTGTGGTGTGTGATATTTTACCCATGTTGTATGTGCAACAAGAAATACTTATGAATAAACAAAGTATATTGATTCTTTTTACTTATATTTACTTACCTCTCACAAAAACTGTCTTCTTGTAATAACTGGAAAAGGCTTTACAACTTTTTCAATGCAATGCTTCACATTTCTTTACATATGGAACTGCAAGTTTAATTTCTAAATGTATTACATGCAGTCAGCATTACTGATACTTGAACATAACTAATGCATTTACAGACTTAGCAGCACTCATTTCTAATTTCATATTCTTTACTGTCATTTTTATTTCTGACTGTAACCTCAATAGGTAACAACAGTATTTTGTGTGTATCATGAGCAGATGGATGCTGACTACATAAAGTCATATTTATTTATTTTTTCTTCAGGTCACTTCAAGTATTTAACTGAAGGATAACATATACAATTTTTTCTATCTTGCTGTTGTATTTTATATATACACGAACACACACACACACACACACACACACACACACACACACACACACACACACACGTATGTATATATATATATATATATATATATATATATATATATATATATATATATATATATAGGATTACTACGGACTATCGAAATTCAACAGTCCCGAAATTCTGAATCCCGAAGACCAGAATCTCGAGATTGCAGAATCTTGAACATAGCGAATGGGGATTGCCGTACAGAACAGAATGGGAACTTTGCCATTCACTCCACTGTAGCGTGATCTCAGAGTTGGTATATGTAAGTTGCAGGGGGTGTGGAGGGTGCAGGGGGGGATTACCCCCTGCATACACGTTAGAATAGTTTGCTGTATTTTTTTTTTTTTTTTAAGTTTCAAGATTCTGCAATCTCGAGATTCTGGTCCTCGGGATTCAGATTCCCAGGATTGTGGAATTTTGGTATGCCGTAGTGATATGATATATATGTGTATATATATATATATATATATATATATGTATTTTATATATGTATAAAAAATTGTACTTACTGTAAAACTCTGGCCTTCTCACACAAACCTGATCAATCCATTCAGCCAGCTGGTCAGCACTACGTTTTTGCAAGTCAACATACCTGTGATGACATTGCTGACTGTTAGGGTTGACAGGTGGTCACCCCAACTCCTGCTTAATATAGATTTTCCTTCCAAGTGCTGCTATGTGAGCACACCTGGATCTTCTCCATGTACAAGTCATGCAGAAGGCAGAGCATAATTACAAACACACACACACACACATATATATATATATGGGATCACTATGGAATACCAAAATTCTGAATCCCGAGGACCAGAATCTTGAGACTGCAGAATGGGGATTGCCATACAGTGTGGAATGGGAACTTTGCCATTCTCTCCACTGTAGTGAGATCTCAGAGTTGGCATATTTAAGTTGAAGGGGGTGTGTGGTGCAGGGGGGGCTTGCCGCCCTGCATACACATTGGAATAGTCTTTTGTATTTTTTTTTTTTTTTTTTTTAGGTTTCGAGATTTTGCAATCTCGAGATTCTGGTCCTCAGGATTGTGGAATTTCGGTATTCTGTAGTGATCCTATATATATATATATATATATATATATATATATATATATATATATATATATGGATCTACCTTACTTTATCAAAATCACATATTATTAACTCTTACACTTTGGGGGGGGGGTGTGGGGCATAGCTCCACACGTGGGTGGGTAAGGGATATTGTGCTTTGGTTTTTGTTTCCTTTTGGGAAAGTGGTTACTTACCCTGGGAAGATCTTCGTAGTTCCACTGCTTCGATGAAGTAGAAGGTAAATATTTTGAGTGTCGACAAAGTGAGATTTGATAATATAGGATTTCGATGAAGTGAGATAAATCTATATATATGTTGTTGTATTTTGGCTTTTCCCGGTTAGGGGTCGCCACAGCGGAACTCCGGTCTGCTAATGATTGGCAGTAGATTTTGACAAACGCCGAGGTGCCAGCTTGACGTTCAACCTTCAATGAAGGCACGTCCATTTATGCATGTCTTTCAAATGCCCACCCAACCGCGTGGAGGACATGCAGACTCCACACAGAAGGCACTCCCCGCACTCCAGCCGAGAATCGAACAGGAGAACTTCTTGCTGTGAGGCAACAACGCTACCGCTGCACCACCACGGCATAGATAAATCTATAGATATATATATATGTATGTATATATATATATATATATATATATATATATATATATATATATATATATATATATGTGTGTGTGTGTGTGTATTAAAAATTGTACATACTGTAGAACTCTGACCTTCTTGCCCAAACCTGATCAATCCACTTGGCCAGCTGGTCAGCAGTACATTTTTGCAAGTCATCATACCTGTGATGACACTGCTGATTGGAGTGGCTTATACCTGTTAGGGTTGACAGGTGGTCACCCAACTCCTACTAGATATATATTTTCCTTCCAAGTGCTGCTATGTGAGCACACCTGAATCTTCTCCATGTACAAGTCATGCAGAAGGCAGAGCATATTTATGATCTCTTTCTCATCCTAGCAACGAGAGCAGCCTTGTGCCTTTACAGGTGATGCCATTGTTTGACGTTCTAGATAAAGAATGAGGAAATTATGGTGAGGGCTGCATTAATCAGGGTTAAAATCACTCCCTGTTGGCTGTGACATCATGTTGACTAAACCTTTTTTATTAGCAAGCTCATTAGACCAGGTATTGATAACACTGGCAGGTTTGGAGTAACCACAAATGCTGTGTCACACCCTGTTTTTTCTTAAAGGCAAACACTTACCACAGTACACAATCACTAATAGATAATTTCTAACTTTATCTAAATTAAGTAGGTGTTGCCAGTAATATGTATTTATAACATTTTCACCTTTTTTTTTAATGTCTGCATTTGGTGACATGCATTCAGTGTGACATTATTCCTAGGACTTTTGTATAGGTTCTAATTGTTATGGTGTAGCATGTACATATGTATTACCATTGATTAACATTCACGTCCATTGCAACCTGACATTCAGATGACTCCATTTTGAATTTCATAAGTATGTCTGTATATTAGCTAGTTTTGGCCAAGCAGCACATGTCCACAAACAGCTTGGTGTTGCTACAGATTACTGTGGAGTTCATAGCCTTCAGCAGTGCATCAACACCATTTCAAAATCTTTCATGTTGTTTGTCATGTGCATTTACAATCGGTGAAAATCTGGAAAACACTGATGTACTTCGTAACATGTTTGCAATTGTACTACAATTCATAGACATGCATATAAATTAGCCCAATTTGCCTACTAAATGTTTAAATTGGCTTGAATTTATGCCACAAGGCTGACCTGTACCATATAGTCAGGATAGGCAGTAAATTACTTAAGATACCTCAGACATCCAAAAGTAAGAAAAACGTTACAAAATAAGTAATAGTCATTAACAGGGCAGTTAGCAGTTCCTGTCATAGTGTTTTAAATGTCAGTTGCAATGCATTTTGAACTGTATTGTGCTTTTACATTCAATGACTATTTAAGACCTGGTTGAGTGTGTTTGACATGCTTCTTTATACAATAAATTCAGTAACTGAGCAAGACATCAGTGTTATTGTCCATGCAATTTACATCTTGGTATTGACCTTGTCAGTTCTTACTGTGCATAAGTCAGAAACACAGATGTGCAGTGAAACTGTTGATTACTAATATAGGTGAGAGAAGAGTATTTGTCAGTAGTCGACACTACTGCAGTTTTGGATTGAATATTTTGAAGTTGTGCTCTTTGAAATCACAGTTGTGTTGGACTGTTTCTGTGTAGTTGTGTTGGTGGCAGGAATAACAGGTCAGTGGCAAATTTCTGACAGTTGCCCTTTTTCTGTATATTACAGATGGAGAATAAGGGATCCAGGCATACACATGGTAACTCTAGCTATGAGGAAAATGGTGTACTCATGACAGCACTTAGGACATCTGCCAAACTGCTGTTTGGTAAGGGGGGCCCAGACAAGCTGAGAGGAGCAAAGCATGGAGCCAAGTAGTTGTTCAATGCAGTTGGAGGCAAAAACAGACCTCTGGCACAGTGCAAGAAAAGGGCAAATTATATGGTAGGATGTGCTAGAAGCAAGGCCAGAAAGAATGCAATTTCCACAACCACTATGGGGGGGGGGACTCCAAATCTTATTAAGTTAACACAAGATGATGAATTCCTTCTGTCCATCTGTGGGGATGACTATGATACAGAATATGGTGCAACTAGAATAATTAGAGGTGGAGTGGACGCTGATCTATCAAACCAAAATCTGCAAACCTCTGCATTCACCCACTCCTGAAGGCTGGCTTAAAGTATACACCTTGGAAATGTTTAACATTGAATGGTGACATCAAAATTCATTATTATTATTATTAGGTCAGCCTTGCACGTCACACTAATGAAAGTGAAGCCAAACTTCATGGTAAGTATCCCACCCCCACCACTTTTAAGCATGCTGTTTGGTATGCTGTTGCAATATTCTTAACGTTTGTAATGATTTAACATTTCCTTGTAAGTATGTTTGTGTAAAGAAACTTAAGGATGGGTTAGTGTTTGGAGGGGGGGGGGGTGATATGTGCCAAGTTAATTCCTACCCTACTATAACTTTCACCATGTTCATTATTTTCAATTTCGTACATTTTTGGTTAAATGCAATTGTTTTTTTTTTTGGGGGGAGGATGGAAGTCTATGTAACTACATACATACCTCATCTACTGCACAAATTAAGACAGATTCTGACCTCATCAATATTTTACATGACAATAAGAAAGAAATTTGATGTGCAGTGTAACATATTTCTTTGCATAAATTTGAACATGAAATTTACATTTCTCAATGGTCACAGTAACTGTTTACTTTGAATACTAAATAAATAATAAAACATAACAGCTATTAAATACAGCACATGCAACTGTTGACTCATCTATTGACTTGCTGACTTTCCAACATCACTGGAAAGCAGCACAGAAATCATTTAACAATCAGGAAAGCAGTTAGTAATAAAAAATATCTTAAGATGAGAGAGAATGTCAAATGAATAGTGACAGTAGACCATGTACCACACAAATATCATTACATACATCATTTATAGTCTATGTGTTTTATTTACTTATTTTTTAAGAAAAAGAGAATGCCCTGGTCATAGTTCTGGACTAGATGTCACCTCCTAATCTGTGCAGCCACATGCCATGCACAAGCCTGCCTCATGGGGTCCTTTACTACTGCTGACAGCTGGTTATCTTTAGTCATAGTGGGACTAGAACCGGCAACTGCAGTGATAGTAAGGGTCACATCACTACCAGACCAACACATAATCATGTTATGCAGAATGCAACAGGCAGTAAACAGTAGGTGCTTCATACTGAAGGGCACCCCCAGACTCATCCAGGCACCTGAAATAGCTGTTCAGGTGGCCAAACACCTTCTCAATCACAATATGGGTTTGGGCAGGAATGCATTATATTTATCCTCCACAGTTCCAGATAGATTTCTCACTGGAGTCATGAGCCATGACTCCAGTGGATATCTGGCATTACCTTTAAAAAAAGAGAGACAATGGGAAGAGACAATAAAACAAGAAAATACAGATTAATAAAGAGCAATTACCTTTAATATTAAAAACTATGTACTCAAAAAAAAAAAATTTTGACTTACCAAAAGATGACCACTGGACATCTTACCATGCAGGAAGATGCAGTAAAGTGAGCTACATTGCCAGTTATGAGAATCATGTGCACTGCCAGGATGCTGGGCAGAGACATTAGTGATGCACCTCCATGCATCACAAACTACCTAGTAAATGACAGAATGGAAGCCCTTCCTATTGCAGCACCACTCACCCTGTGGACCAGGAGGGGCCCTAAATGTGACATGGGTTCAATCTATCACACTAACTACCTCAGAGAAAGTGCCAGCCCATAAAAGAAACTCATAGTCCAAGCGTGGCCCTCAGGTGATAGTGGGAAATAGATGTATTGATCTACATGTGCTAACACTACATCTAGGAACTCCCTAAATATCCTTAAAGCAGATGCCTGTGAGATCCCAAAGATAGACCCAGAATGTGTCTCCAAGCTCACTATGGCAAGTAGAGTAAGGGATATACATACTTTAGTGTCCACAGGAATAGGAAGTCCACACATTCCTCCACTGCCCCTATGAGGTCAAACATGTCCACTAAGACACTTAAAATGTCCCTGTCCACTCTACACCTATCAAGGTTTTCCTGATTAAAAAAGTTACAATGAATAATCCTTTGCCTATACTTCCGGCTTCTTGGTGGATGAGTGCCACTGGACACAAGCAGTTTTGGCCCAGCCAAGACGAGCAACTATGACCTAGAAATATCAAAGCTCATCACAAGCAATAGTATTTTCACCAGTTGCAACTCTGATCCTTTCGGCAAGTCTTCCTTTTTTGTATCACATCTGTAAAGTGGGAAAAACTGATTATGAATTGCAATTGATGTAAAACAACCTTAATTAGCATAAAAACATTTATGTCATTTCTCATTACCATCTCATTATCTGCTCATTTGTATGCCTACATTCGGGGACACCTCGAACTGGTGCCATTGGCCTCTGAATCATAGCTTAGCTGTGCCAGTTTGCGCTCACCCCTAAATTCCCTAATGTATTTGTGCTTCTGACTATGAATACTGCCCTTCATGTAATTTAAGAGGGAAAGTAAAGTAAAAATATTTACAAAATGTTAACTCATTAAAACCTGTGTGGTGTGGATTTTGACACCTCTAGCAGCCTTCACACATCCATGTGTTCCAGAGCATCTTCTGAAAGATCAACTTAAAAAGCATAAGATAAGCAAATGTAAATATTTTGCGAGCAATACGATTTTAAAACTGCACAAACAGTAATATTATCAGTAAGAAGTATTCTTTACTCTGATAATAGTAAATACATTTATAGTCTTGACATAAATACTACAGTATATTATAAAGCACACAGACCCAGAACTGTATTTTTTATAAACTTTCACAAGCAAATTGACATGGGATCCATTAACAAGGGTATACACATGACAATAAGCCTACATGATTTCGGCATGTCACCATTATAATCAGCAGTGCTCAATGAATATGCAAGCTGCTACATAAGCCTACATGTTTAGCAGCACCTGTTCGTGGTTGACACAAGTATTAGGAGCCAAGAAAAGGTGCATAGAAGCTTGAGCACACAATGTAAACAAATGGTGTAGCCTGCAGGCAAACCTAGTGAGTGAGCACATGCAGACAGCATAATACAAGGCAAAGGCAACTTTAATGAAATAATTTAGATGCAGGGGAAGTTAAACAGGGAAACTGTACTCAGATATAGGGATTAGTGAACAAACAAGAAGCAGGGGGAGCTAAATGGGGAAACTGTAGTCATGTAATAAATGTGATTATTGCACAAAGAACATTTTGTTCAGAAATAATTCTTCATACTGAAGCACTAAAAGTGATCTTGTTCACTTTATTAACCCATGTATATAAATAAAAACGGTAATGCTGTCAAATGATGGGAGAGGGCACAGAGTGACAGGGTAACAAAGGGGACTAAATGTGATTCGTGTGCATCAAATGTTGATTTATTATTTAGCAAGGACAGTAGATATGTTTGTGTATATTTATATATACTGCAGTTGTTGCATATCAGATGTGTATAAAGAAAGAGATCTGTTGTACATGACAGTATGCTGTATTCTCACGTTCATCATGTATAAACACAAATCAGTTAACCCTACAGCTGTTATGTCATCCGCTTCAGGAAGGGACATTTCTGTTCCATTTGTTGGCACTTGTAACCATCAAAAGGTTATTGCACTTTTAAACATGTATAAACCAAGAATGTGTTGTGTACTAATATAAATGATAAACATGGTATAATTATGCTCATAAAACCTAAATGTATGGTTGCCACTAAACATGCCTTGTGGTATGAGCATTAATATTTGCGTCATTCACATGATTCTACTAACAATGCCTAGCTATGCATGTGTCAGGTGTATTGAACTAGTCTGTCATTGGTATGTATACTGTGGGAATGATTAACAATAATAAATTATATCCACATAATGTAGGTTAAAGAATTGTGAGGCTGGCATTGCTTTATGTCAGTGGTGCACAACCTTTTTATGGGAAGGGCCACTACACAAATTCCTAATTCATGTGTGGGCCACCTCAAAACATAGTAAGTCATTAAGAGTTAAAAATAGGTACAGGTGACTGGCATTTTTACTTAAGACAGCAGTCATGAAATTGCCTGTTTTCTACATCAACTGTTGTGTTTAACTTTATTCTGGAATGCAG
The DNA here is from genome assembly GCF_019279795.1 of Protopterus annectens. Taxonomy (NCBI): domain Eukaryota; kingdom Metazoa; phylum Chordata; order Ceratodontiformes; family Protopteridae; genus Protopterus; species Protopterus annectens. The sequence goes on along the minus strand of NC_056725.1, from coordinate 1,300,862,435 downwards.
CCATGACTTATTGCAAACTTTTGCAGAAAGTTACGACTGTTGACAGACTACAATTTATAAACAACAAAGAATAATTATTTCAGCAGCTAAAATTAGAGGTCTGCACAACTGCAGTCAATTAGGTAAGTAAGCATGTGCTGGAAAGCTTGTGGGACAAAATATATCCTATGGAACTGTTATCCTTGGAGACGTTAATATCAACTGGTCCAAATTAACATCAGACTCCCCACAACTCTGTATTAACCTACATGGTTTCCACCAGCTTATCACATCCCTCACATGCATGAAAAACCTCTTGTACCAATCCAGTCCTAGATTGCATTCTCACAAGCACCACTAACCTTTACCACAACCCCTGTACCTTACCTGACACCCTGAGTGATCATCTTCCCACCCACATCCAAAGATATTCTCTCAAATCACCTAAAACACACTCTTACAGAGACTGTCGTAAACTCAAACTTTAATGGCAACATATTTAACTTCCAAATCAGTCTTTGTCCTCACATCCCTTGACAACACCATTATTAGAGCAGAATCCCACACAAAGCTTTAGGTACCATTATCAATGATGAACTTAAATGTAATCTGAATATACAACAAAGTATTAAAACAACCACCCAAAACTACGTCTACTATACAGAAAGAAGAAATGTCTTACTTCTGATGCTAAGTTCTCCCTGGCTCAAGCACTCCTCTTTCCCTCCCTTTTTTATGCAGCCCCAATCTTTACTAACATCCAAACCACACTTCTATCTAAACTAGAACAAGCATACCACAAAATAACTTGGTTTGCTTCCAACTCACATCATAACTCTCACCACTGCCTTGCTTTCAACAAACTTCAGTGGCTTGAATTCCCCCAACAGCTGCATCTGTGACAATTTCAAATCACACATTCCATTCTATTCAAACCTACAGCCTGCCCCTCTCTCTCCTTCTTTGTATCCTACTACACCCCCAATTGCTCTCTCTGTACCTCTGACCAACAACTCCTTGATATCTATAAACCTAAGAAAAACATTGGAAAACTACTGTACAAATACACTGTCGCCCAAGCCAGGAATAAACTTCCCCCTTTCCTAAGAGCCAACTCCCACCCTAAACACTTCAAAAAGGAGCTGAAACCACTCCTCCTTAACACAAGGTCCTGCCCCTGTCATGACCCTACCTAATCCTCCACACCCCCCCCTTTTCACCTCTCTTTTTCTTTTTTCCTAATTTTACTGTTGTGTCTCATCTAAATTTATTAGCCACTACAAGTTGTTATATTACCTTTGTTCTGTATTCATAAATATTGTTATATACCTGTTACTACTATTGGTCTGTACAGCTCTGGAGCTTTTTTCCTTGGGTCTCCAGTAAAAATGGGCTACTGGCTCAGTTGGACCAACCCAGTTAACAAATGTCAAATAAATAAATAAAAATTACACATTGTAAAGGACACTGACAAGAGGTACAAGAAAAAGATCAAGGCAACAGTCTTCATCACCGTTATACCAACTATAACATCTTTTAGATTGTGACATCCAGCAGCCTAATAGATATAGAAGAGCAACAGTCACACCTTATTACATTTAGTCAGTTTTTCTACAGCACAGCAGACTTATGCATACTTGCATGAAGCTAACTGTGCTAATGGGGTCTAAAGCAAATCACAAGATTTTGCCGTAAGATATGAACTGCCATTAACCATCAAGTTAGCAATGCTGTTCAGTGCCAGTTATCGTGCAAATGCTGATAACTCCTACTTATGAATTAGTAGGGGTAAACATGAAATGGAGGGCTACATATAAGGCATAATTTTTTGTGGGCCAAATGCCCAATTTTTTAATTTTTTTTTTTTTTTAATTTTTTTTTATTGAAGATAGAGGACTATTGGGGAAGTTACTTAGGAATAAGAGGGTCAAGTAGGTATGTAGGTTATGTAGCAGGTACAGACATGCAGGACATAAAACACAGGGATGATGGTAGACATAAAAGGTTGGGGGATGCCATGACTGTGGATAGATAGAGGACATCAGAGGTGCATCCATATCCATCTTGAGCAAAGTGAGAATCTAGTCATCACCCTCAGAACTGGCATTACTGTCTCCTGTGTCAGTTAACTGGGCCAATATTCCATGTGGCATTAATTTTGCAATCTGAAGTAGAGCCTTTTCAACTCTACTAATTCGGGCACTGAGATCTCTCTCTAGTATAACCTCCAAAAGCCCTGTCAACTCCTGATGGATGATAAAATCACCACCTCCACTACTCCTACTTCTGGTGTGTACCACTGCACCAGTAGCTGGGGCAGAGCTACGTGATGCAGGTGGAGCAGGTAGGGCAAACATTGTGTCAGCAGCACTGACAGATTGTGACCTTGATTTGCTGTGTGTCTGTGCTGGCTGTGGTGGTGCCACTGCAGCCACCTGTGGAGGTATGGTGGGCCAAACCCCAGTGGTTAGTCTAGCTCCCTGTGCTGATGGTCATTTTGGTTTGCGCAGCAGTGTATCTTAACAAATAAAAATAAAATGAGAGAGAGAGAGATATGATTGGGGAGACAAAACAGGAAAAATAAGATCAATGACATGTCACATTATTTTATTATTTCAATACATAAACAAATACGACAAATAAATATGTTCACCTTTGACAAACCCAGATATGATGTGAAGGCATTACTGTGTAATAAATCAATCCCACTGCTTAAGAAATTGAAACATTTATTTGACTGTCATGTCAGATATATACTTTCCAAGTTAATAACTGCAGTTACCTGCACTCAATTGTTAATGTTATTCAGTATTGCAGTTAATATTTTACAAATATTATCCTTTAATAAAAGATAATTTCTGCTTCTGGGAATTGAACCCACACACAACTGAGTTGGTATACTCATTGCCCAATGCAGTCACCAAGAGCTATCAGAGAAGGATTATATGCCTCATATAATAGTTTAAGTATGCCTGCTCAAGATGATGTGGACTGATAGCCTGAAAAGTATTATATGGCTTACATTTGTGTCACATATATACTTACCCCATGCCTCTCTCAGCTGGGGTAGCCTTTCCTGATGTGCCTCATGATTCTGGGCTATCTCTTCTGCTGCTGTACAATAAGGGAAAAAAAGTTATGAAAGCATAATGAATATCTCTATTGGCTGGATACTCCATGCTATATCATTGACTGGTGATGGATTACTATACTTACTCAATTAAGGAATGCTTTGTGTTTTTAATGTCTCCTCCCTTTGGCTCAGGAGGTCCTGCTAGTGCCTCTGCATGTCACTGTAATGGTAACAACATTGTTCAACAATCCTTGAAATGCCAGTTGCACTACAGACAGCCTTGGCCAAGCTATTCCAAGCCTTGTCCATATACTGAGACCCAGTATAATCACCCTGAAGCAGCCTGCAGCTGTAGCATCTGATGTAGATTGCTACAAAACTCCTGGACTCCTCAACACCCTAACTTTGTGCTCTAAATGGCACACCATCTCTACCATCACAAGCCATGTCTGCAGAAGTCAAGCTAGAACAATGCGTCTGAACTGGTGCCCAGTTCAGATCTCACAAGTAACAGCCTGTGCACAAAGACGCACATCCTTGCCAGCTGCATTTGCACAAGTGAAAGCACAAAAATGAAGTGGCAGACACATTGGCAATGATTACATTCAAAAGCACTGAAGGTATGAAATATTGCAGTGAGATTTGGCTATGTGTGATGTTCAATCTATTTACACATGTTGCAATATTAAACACTGACATGCTTTGTGGAGATTGTTATAATCATTGCTGGTTATATGGAAGATGTTATGAATTTTGACATACTGGGCTGTTGGTACTGACACACTAGTAAAATTAAGTAGTACTACCTTGGACTTAAACTCATGGCCTTCCCCGGTGGTGCAGCGGTAGCATTGTTGCCTCACAGCAAGAGGTCCTCCCATTCGATTCTCGTCTGGAGTGCGGGCAGTGCCTTCTGTGTGGAGTCTGCATGTCCTCCCCGTGGTTGGGTGGGCATTTGAAAGACATGCGTAAATGGGCTTGCCTTCATTGAAGGTTGAACGTCAAACTGGCACCTCGGCATTCGTGAAAATCTACTGCCAATCATTAGCAGATTGGAGTTCCGCTGTGGCGACCCCTAACCGGGAAAAGCCGAAAGACAACAACAACCTTGGACTTAAAACCATGAGGAAAAATGAAGGATTACAGGTTAGCATTTGCTTGTTAACTGTCAATGCCACAGAAGTACTTCCTTTTAAGTGTTAATTTGATATATACTAATGCACAAATGACTGAAGATACCTGCATTCATACAAATATTTCAAGCATGGGCATTAATACCCTTCTAGTCTGCCAGTATACAGAAATACTTGTTCCCATAATGTGTCCAGGCTGTTCTTAAAAATATCTAAACTAGTTTTTGTTTTAATGTAATTTGGTAGTCTGTTCTATGCATCAGCTACTCTGTCAGAGAACCAATTAGTACACTTTTCATTGCTATAGAATCTCGTACATAGGTTATCTGATGATTCTCTAGTACTTTTTGATAACCCCAAATATTCCCAAAGGTAGTTGTTTCTAAATGCCCTATATACCTGAATAAGATCTCTTAGATATCTGTAAGAAACACTGTACAAGTTCAGATATTTTAGTCTTTCATAATAACTTAATTTTCACATCCATGGATACCCTTGGTATAGTTCCACTGTACTCTTTCCAGTTTAATCATGCGTGTCTTCTTATAAGGATATTGTTATTCCATACTCACGTTTTAGTCCAATAGAACTAACAAACAATGACTACATTGTTTCTGATTTCCTAGACTTTATAAATCTTTTTATGCGGTGGTGGTGCTGCGGTAGCGTTGTTGCCTCATAGTTAGACGTTGCATGTTCGATTCTCAGTTAGGGTGTCTTCTGTGTGTCGACTTGTGTGAATGATTGTTCCTTCATTGAAGGTTGTGTGTTAGACCCGGCAAGCCAGCACGTAAAAATTTATTGCCAATCATTAGCAGGTCAGAGTTCCGCTGTGGCGACCCCTAACCAGGAAAAGCCGAAAGACAGTATATTTCTACAACTTTCATCGATCAGTTAGTTCATATGATTAGAAAAATTCAAAGTTGGATCTAGCAGGTCCATGAACGAATCTAAAGTTTCAATCGCTATGTGCTGTATATTAAGTATTCACCTTTCTAATTATGTCTCTCAAATATCATATGCTTAGTTTTTGTTGTATTTATCAGCATTTTATTCTCCTGTACTCAAACTGGCAATTTAGTCAAGTTATTTTGCAGACATGCCATATCTGTAACACATATAAACAGTTTTCCCATTTTTAAGTCATCTGCATACAGATGGTAGAACACCATGGATGAAAACAATAGATCTGAAAGATACAATCTAAACAAACAAATGAGGTGGGAGGTTGGCATAATGGTTAAGGTGTTTACCTTAAAAAACATAAGGTGCAGGGTTTGATTCTCACATGGGGTAATTGGCTAGGCTGAAAATGGCCCACAAGGGCAGTTAGCCTAGTACTAAATTAGGAAGTACTAGGAAATATGGGTCTGTGATAAAACCCCATGGAACACCCTGACTGTAACCTCGAATTCCACCTGTCCACTTGCTGTATACCTGCCATGTCTTATTTATAAGTCACATAATTATCCATTTTATCAAGAGTACATCAATACCTAGTTGTTCTAATTTATTGATTGGTGTTTTGTACATGACTCTATCAAATGCTTAAGTTAAATCCACACATATTACATAACAGCACAATGTTCATGGCTATTATTATGTTGTTATAGAACATCATGTTGCAGGTAGTAATAGATGCATACTGATACATGGCTTCAAGTCCAGACCTTTCCATTTCTGACAATGTTTTATCAAATGTGGCCTCACCATAATTTTTCCACAATATCAAAGTAAACTAATGGGTCTGTATGATTGTGGATTTATCCTTCTTCCCTTTCCCTTAAAGACAGGTTTAACAAGTGCATGTCTCCAATCATGAGGAATCTCACTTTATTTATATGGCCTAGTAAATAACAGATATACTGCTAAGTTCATGCCACAGTGTTCTCAAGTCATTATAACTAATTCCATCTCCCCTTTGTGCTTTTTTGGATACAGTTTGCATAGGTCTTTTTCAATATAATCTAATTTGATTTCATTATTTGAGGTGAGCTGGCTGTCACTAGGACAATTTATCACCACCTTTGTGAATCCAAACTGCTTTGCGTAGGATTTTGTAAATATATCTGTAATCTGTTGTATCTGAGAATAAATTTTAGAATCTACACTCAGTTTATTAGTTTGAATGTCTGTTACAGTAAAAAGATTTGTCACGGTCCTAATAAAACACAGACACCCAAAGACATTCGACGACCTTTATTGTAATGAAATTGAATAACAAACATCAAACTTTATTGAGGCACACAGAATCCACATTGCAACAGTAAGATAGTAAACGTAAGGGTAGCGTACCTGCTCACCCTGAATAAGCAGCATCCCCCACTTACTCACTTATCTTATTAATCATAAAGGCAGTGTCCCCACTCACCTTAATATCATCAGTTCCATATTTCCATTCCAAATCATGGTAATCCTGAAGGCAGCATCCAGCTGACCTTAATATCATCATCAATTCCATATTCCCATTCCAAGTCATCCACCATCAAATCACCATCTCAATTCCAAGTATCCTACTGCGTGGGACAGAAGAGGGTTAAGCCTGACCCTCTTCTCCCCCACCAGCCCAAAGGGCTGTCCCCCCTCAGACCATACCACTTTCCAATGGATCCTCCACCGTCAAGCCCAGGTTAGGAATAAATAAAACAGGCTCAAATCCATTAAGATGAACTCCATCCACCCTGTACCATACAGTATCCCTATTTTCAAACTCCACATGCCATATCATATGCACCCCAATTTACTTCAAAAATGTTGCCAATGTAAAATTAACATACCTCTGAGCTTTATCCCCCGCAACAAAATTCCTTGCCTCTCTCCAACCAACCAGGAAATAATCCCAGACCATATGAAAAAGAAAAACAGACACATCCTCTTCAATGCTAACACATACTCAAATTCATTCCATTGGGTCTAAGTGCTGTATCATTGCTGTCCGCTGGAGCACCCATACTACCCCACAGACACTGAAACCAAGCTGAGAATGCACCATGCCACACTGAAACCCTCTTTTACCATCCAATGAAAAAAATAATATATATATATATATATATATATATATATATATATATATATATATATATGGTTCTACCTCAGTTAGACGACACGCCGGAACATCGACATGGAAATCATGAGCCCCAGAAGATTGACAGTTTAGAAGACCGACGCGACAGTTCAGAAGACCGACCCGATGGATGAAAGCACCGACGCCGAGCATGCCGACATGGGAAAAGGCTGTGTAAGTATGCGGTAGTGACGGATGTTAGGGTGCGAGTAAGGTAAGTATGGATATTGACAGTCTGTGGGGATAGGGGTGGGTTAAGTGAGTTAGGGTTAGGGAGCGGGTCAGGTAAGTGTGCGGTAGTGATTGTGTTTGGGTTACGGGCAGGATAAGTGAGTTAGGGTTAGGGAGTGGGTCAGGTAAGTGTGCGGTAGTGATTGTGTTTGGGTTAGGGGCGGGATAAGTGAGTTAGGGTTAGGGAGCGGGTCAGGTAAGTGTGCGGTAGTGATGGACCTTAGGGTTAGGGTTTTGGTTAGGGTTGTAGGTAGTTGTGTATGTAAGGGTTAGTGTGGGTGTTAGTGTGGGTTTGTAGGGATTTTGGTGTGCTTGTGTTGTGTATGTGGTTTTTGGACGGGGAATGTGTTTTGTTTGTTGATTGTTGTGATTGTGGTGTGTGCAGTGTATGAGGTTTCGTGTTTGTGTACCGTCGGTTGTTTCGTTGTCGGGCATGTGGCGTTTCGTGTTTTTGTACTGTCGGTTATGTGGTTTCGGTGATTGTGTTGTCGGTGTTTTGGGGTTTCGTTTATGTCAGGTAGAACCATATATATATATATATATATATATATATATATATATATATATATATATATATGTGTGTGTGTGTGTGTGTATTTATTTATTTTTATGTTTTGTGTTCAGCGAATGTAATACCCCAACTTAAATCTCAAATTCCATTCAATAAATTGCTGCCATCACGCCAATTACCAATTATAAAGAAAATCACCTGTACTACCATCATGCCCAGTAGCAGCAAGATCCCAAATATACCAACGGCAATAATTCAAACCAGGAAAAATTAACTAAACACAGTATACCAACAAACTAAAAAATACCCGATGTCACCAGGTGACACTAGGTCTGTGACACTATTACCATCCATAATGTGGCAAATAAACCCAACCCAGTCTCTCCTAAAAATGCATAAATCGAAGCTAAATCCCGCTAGCAAAACCCCCCATCTAACTCACAAGCCTAACTCACACAATGCAACCCACTGAACCCCCACCCCTAATGTACGTAACACTACCTGACCTTTCCAAAGGAGACCAGCACTACCCATAAAACAGTGTAAAATTCAACCCTAATGCTCCCCTTACAAAATCGACCCAGCAAAACATTACCTTGTGACTGCAAGGAAATAACACAACCGATATTCAGCTACACTGCTGGCATTCCGTGACCACCTGCCCTGCCGCTTTAGTCCACATTTCTTGAGGCTCCCCAAGTGATACCGACTCTACATGATCCCTTCTGCACTCAGGGTGATCTGTAAAAAGAAAACTGTAAGTACTCCACACACATATAATCACATTTCATAATGACCATTATGTACCACCAATGGCATATTTCCTTCATCTTTCCTTCATCTACCAGATACAAAATTACCCCTGAAAATTAAGATGTCCTAACAAAGATTCCCATAAAGTTACCTCCCACCTCACACAGTAATGGTACAGCAGTTACCCATGCAAAATAAAACAAAACATTGCATTAACAAGTCTTATTGTATCCATAAAATTATCACCATTTTACCAACAAGGTGTTCCCACCAAAATTAATAATTAACGAAAGAATAAAACCATCCACACTCCTGCTACACAGCCGATGACCTGAGACACAAATTCCCCTTACAGCTCCACTTATGTGCCATGTAGACAAGAATATACACCCAATGTCAGACTTAATGAAGAACAACATGTGCTGCACTGTGTTTAACACACCTCAACCCAATTTCCTCCCACAGCATCCCTATCTTTCAACTACAATGATGCAATGACCATAACTGAAACATTGATAAATAACCGACTTAAGATCCATAAACATTAACCTAGTTACTTCCTATGCCTATGATAGCTACGCATCCACCCTGCCTGCGAGAACCCCGGACCCATCACATTAACATTAAATAAATCAAGCCCAAATTAATTTAAATTTAAATGAACTACATCCAACCTATGCCATACTGGGTCCCTACTCTCAAACTCAGCATGCCGTATCCTATATACCCCAAAGTCCTTCAAATATTTCAACATAAAATTAACATACCTACAAGCTCTTTCCACTACCACAATGTTCCTTGCCTCTCTCCATACTAACTGGGGGATAATCTTTGACCATATTAAAACCAAAGATGGGTACATCCTCCTCAGAGTTAACATATCATCAGAAATTTGGTACACCAACTGCCGTTTCGGTACCTTGCCTAAATCATTCCTCCTTAAATGAATCAACAACATGTGCGGCAACCCCCATTGGTCCAGTAAATCAATACCTGCAACATCCTGCTGCAGGTCAACCCTCTAACACCAAAAGGCATCTTCCCACCCTCTTGATGAGTCACCAAGTCTGATGCCCTACCCATCCTAAAAGAATGAGAAGAAAATGTATCCTGTTCTAAACCAACACTGCAACAAGCTCTTCTCATAATTAAATTCAAATGCTCTCCCGACAACCCTTTAACACTTACTGACGTAAAAACCAAACCTGTCGTGACAAGTGGAGTACCTCAGTGTGCAGTCCTGGGACTGCTCTTGTTTGGCATCTACTTTTCAAAAGTACAGGCCAACACTAAGGGACTCTGGCTAACAAAGTTCACAGATGACTGCAAACCAGGAGCCATTATTGAATCCCCAAATGATGTGGATATTCTACAAAAGGGCCTTACAGAAACAGATGCTTGATGCAAGAGCCATGGACTCAAGCTTAATGCCAAGAAATGTATAGTTATCCCCTTTGGGAAAAAACATGTACCCATGAACTACCACATAGGTGGCAATACACTAAACACCGAAAGTGTGATGAGAGACTTAGGGACACAGGTGGACAGTAGTCTCACCTTTGATAACCACATCACCACAACAGTCAGGAAATCCTTCTATGTGGTGCACCTCATCACTAAGGGCTTTTCATCCAGAAAAAAGGAGGTCATTATCCCATTGTACTCATCCCTCATTAGACCCATTATAGAGTACAACACCCCATTTGGTATGTACCTCACAAGATATCTGCAACAGCTGGAAAGGCCACAGAAATACCTCACTAAAAGAATCACAGGCCTAAAGCAGATGCCCTGTACTGACCATCTAAAAAAACTCCAGCTATACTCTGTGGCATATTGTCTACTCAGAGGTGATCTCTGCTTAACATATAAGGCCATGTCAAACCCTGAGCTGTTGGACATGCTCCACTTAAAGAAATCCCAATCCCTCAGAGCCAGATGCTCCAGTGATCTAAACCTTGTCATCACAACAAACAAAACATGCTGGAGGGATAGGTTCCTGACCCAGAGACTCCCCATACTCTGGAATAGACTGCCCATACATGTCAAGCAGAGTACCTCCTTGGCCCTCTTCAAAAGGAACATTGACGATTGGATGGGAGATAGGAAATTCACCCTGGGGATCACGTCAGTCACCCTGCTAGACAGGGGTCCATGGAAGTAAATATTGTGGGAAGAAATATCCAGGGAATTGTTATGACTAGGCTTGTATAGGCCCTAGCACTGATAGCCTAGTACCAACCTATGAACCCGTGAACCTAAAAGGTGAAATTTCTTTCTTTTTCACATTTGCTCAGAGTCACACCTCTTTTAACAGTAAAGATCAAAAAATTCCAAACCAACACTCTGTAAATCTTTTTGTTTACAAGCTATTCATTTCTTCCCACAAACAGTGAGTGGCAAAAATAAAATCAAAATCAAAATAAATATTCTCTTATCTGGAAAAGACACAATCAATCACAAACCAACACAGGAGTTTTTAGATAAGCTAGAAAATATACTTAAAATATGCCTGTATGTGTGTGACTTTAAGTAGTCAGGTTAGTGGATTTCTATGTAAAAGACAATATTTCAGGTTGTAAATACATTTCAGCTGTATGGAGTTACATGACCTGAGTAATATATGTTGGGATATGTTACATACATACATCACAAGACATACATACCTTCCTAAACACATAGTTAGGATATGTGATCAGTTATAAGTATAACACTATTGTGCATATCGTACATGTGCAAGTGCATTTAAAATGAACTAATGTCACTGCAATGTTTAACATACTTTGCACACATTATATTGAACTTATATAGCATACAATTAATGATATATTTGTTGCAAAAATCATACTTATAATACTCATTTGTATTTATTATTGCATTCCTGATCAAAAGTTTGTGACAGATGTTATTATGATGCCCCTCAGTAAGCATATCTGTAAACTGGATTCAAACACTGTATTACCTGTCCTCTTTCACTTAATTCACTTCAGTTATATCTTGCTCCACATAAATAGCTAGCTGAACAGTGTAATTTTTCACTCAGTACTGTCCAGAGTGCTGACGGCCATTCACTGGCATCAGACTCATTTGCCCAAAATTAGTTTTTCATTTTTACCTTTAGACATAAACCATATTTCACACTGTGAAGCACTATACAAATGCAAAAGGTAAACAAATAAATGAAGATATACATTTGTAATTAAAAATATACCAACGTATCAATAATACTTTGAACATTGGCTTGCCACATCGGCACATGCATTTCTGTTACACATCATCAGGAATTCAAGAAATGCCAATAATTCAGAAAGGGAATACACAGAAAATCAAATAATCATTTCACTGGTGACACACCACATAGAAGTCATAATGACATACACTGAAAGGGAAATGCATTACCGGCATGATTAATAACTAGGCCATAAAAGTAATCTGTAATATATTATTCATATTTCAGCATTCATCATGTTAGTCCATTTCTTTTCTCACACTTTAGAAATTGTCATTTCTGACATCATGCATAGCAAATGTTGCTAGTCACAAGAAGAATAATTTAGCTTCCTATAACAAAACATTGCTAACAGCAATTCACAAGGGCTACAAGTAACATATTCAGTATTTATCACACAGATTCAGGGTGTTAAATTTATATCCTAAAATGTGTGTTGATACTTCATCTTTCACCATAAGCAAGCATATCCTAACTAAAGATTTGAACCCCTCAGTACCCCTGCTTTTGCTCCTCAGTCATTGTATTAACAGCTTGTGCCACAGAGATCTTTAGCTGGCAGGTACATTTCCTTCAGGCAGTATTGTCCAGAGTACTGATGGTCATGCACTGACACCAAGCTCATTTGCACTAAAGAAGGCCCCCTAAATTAATTTTTTTCATTTTTGCCTACAGACGCTAAATACCATTGAGCACTGCCAAGTGGGGTTGAAATGCGAAAGACAAAAGAAAAAAAATGAAAGAGAAATGAAAACAATGAAAGGGTGTATCTAGCGATGAGAACAGCATGTTGTGCATTAAACTGAGACATTTATCCTTTTCACATCTCCTTGCTAAATCAGAACTTGAATTTCTGTCACACATTATCAGAACTTTAGGTAATGCCAAATAATCTGAAAGGAGACAGACAGCATAGACATCAGCTGACATTAGACCTTTTTTTTTTTGACACAGCAGATACAATTAATAATGATGCAATTTCAAATGAAATTCCTGTCTGTCAGGATTACTACTTGAGAGATATGTTAATGTAAAGCATTATATTTGATATAGTTTTCCATGTCATATTACTGTTTTTGTGTTATCATTATTTGCAAAATGCCACATTTCACCTCATGCATATCGCATGTTATTAATAGAGAGAAAAGTTGAGTTTCCAACAGCACATCATAGAGAAAAATGTGTTTCAATAGTTATTCTAAATTACTCATTTGAAGTACATTAGAACTGGATTTGAATCTTACATTACCTGCTCTCTTTTTCTAAACTCATTATGCACTTACACATTACACCACAGAAATAGGTAGTTTGCAGGTGCATTTTCTTCAGTCAGTACTATCCAGAGTGAGACAACAGCATACCAGCGCAAGGTTTGCAGACCAAATTAAAATCATCATTTTTTGCCTTGGGACGTGAACCATCATTCACTTCTAGTGACTGCATACATTCTTTATTGTGCAATGCCAAGCAGTGTGCAGAAGATGATGCCAAGATAACAAACAAAACAAAGAATAAAGTATCTCTTTGCAGTGTTTTTTCAACTTTAGCTGTCTTATTAGATGAAAATATGCACATTACTAATGGCACACAAGCACCACCACATCTACCTTTGAACCTTAATACAATAGTATGAACATAACACATGTCAGACTATTTTCACTATTTGCCAAAGACAACAGGCAAATTTATGAAGAAGAGAAAGTAGCTTACACATACTGAAGAGGTGAAATTGTATCACTTTACATTAACTGTCCTACACACAATGATGAGGAAATCCTTTTATGTTATGTAAATTATAAACAAGGTCATGGCATCTAGGCCCAAAGAGGCTATTACCCCACTGTACTCTGCCCTCATCAAACTAATCATAGAGTAGAATGTTCCCTTTGGTATGTACCTGACCAGATGTATGTAGCAACTAGAGCGACCTCAGAGGTGCCTTACAAAATTAATGCAAGGTGTAACAAACCTGCCGTATGCACAGCAACTTGAAGCCCTTTCCTCTACTCAATCTCCTAAAGATTGCTAAGGGGTAATCCATGCCTGGCCTACAAGGCATCTGCATACCTCACACTTATGAATTGCCTACATATTCATAAGTTTACTCTGTGACTTAAACAGAATATGCTGGAGAGACAGATATGTATCCCAGAGACTGCCCCTCCTAATGAACAGGCTTCCCATCCATGTGAAGCTGAGTTCATCTATTATCCAATTTACATGCAACCTATACCAGAGGATGGAGAATAGGAAATTTACAGTGGGCATGGCACCCATGTCCCCTATAGATACAGGTAACTTATAAATACCTGGCCCTCAATGTCCTATTTGGATATAAGACATCATTATTCTTTCGGGAAAACTTAGCTAGACTTAGAAAGCCCCCCCCCCCAGGGTTGTTAGCATAGTAGCAACCTATGAATCTATAAGCCTTTTCATAGAGTTGTCCTTCAAAAATTCACAGTAGATGTACAGATGAATGCTAATAATTCCAGTCAGTATAGCAAAGAGTGTTTGCAATGATACAGTCTTTGATTGACATCCCTTTTATTATCATTAATCCCCTTTTTATGCCAGTCTCACATAAAAGCCATGACATTTGGATTTATTTTGATATGAGTTTTTCTTATTTAACAGTTTTATACCTCATAAGGATTACAGACAACAACAGAAAACAACTTGATAATCAGATGCATAGCTGGACCATATGTATTTAGTAATACAAATATTATAAAGGGTTTCTGCCTTATGACCATCAATGTAATGCCCTGACTTTTTGTTAACTCTGTTCTCACTGACATACCCTCAGTAAATGTATATCAAAGTAGCAGGAGTGTGAAACACTTAAGTATTGCTATAGTCACTCAATCTTTAACACATGCAAGCTTTTACCAAGCAACACTTCTCATTGCTTGTTCCTGCACTGCTATAGCATGTGTATGGAAATGGGTAGGTCCTTATATCATGTTTACCTTGCCAGCACTAAGTGCAGACTGTGGTCTTCATGAATGCTAATGATTTTACACCTGATTTGCATATTTACATAACTCATGGGATTGAGTCTTACAATATAAGCTAATCATGTAGGTAAGGCAATTGTATTGTTGTATAGGATACTAACTGGATCTACTTACCTTTCAATACTGCTATTTGACTTGCAACACTTTTGTCTACTTTCAGAACTGATTTACTGTAAAGGTATGTTGCTGATTTGTTTTGCAATTATGGATGCATTAAACTTTGTAATACCATTGTCTGCTATCTGCATTCTCTGTCCATTGCTGTTGTCATAGACATGTACTATAAGTTATTTGATTTAATGAAAAAGCTTGTAATTGGGTAAGTTTTACCTGCCATTATAGAAACATTTTTGTGAAAATCTGAAAAGTTGTTTCAAACGTGTTATAGCAGCATTAGCAATGTCAGGGGGTTTACATTTGCTGTCCACTAAATTTGGTAAGCCTTTGAGATATATATATATATATATATATATATATATATATATATATATATATATATATATATGTCCAATTTTAATTTGAAAGTCCACAATCCCGAAATTCAAAATACAGAACTCAGAACCTCGAGATTGTCGAATCTTGAAATTAAAAAAAAAAAAGAAAGAAAGAAAAAGAAGACCTAAAAAATATGGTTTTGTAGGGGGGCAAGCCCTCCTGGATCCTCTACACCCTCTGCAACTTAAATAAAGTAAGTCCGAGATTGCACTACAGTGAAGAGAATGGTGATGTTCCCATTCCTCACTGTATAGCAATCTCCATTACCATTCTCTTAATTGTAGACCAATCGTGGAGTTAGTATATTTAAGTTGCAGGAGGTGTGGGGGTTGCAGGGGAGCTTGCTCCCCTGCAAACCAATGTTTTTTTTTTTTTTTTTTTTTTTTAAATTTCGAGATTCCACAATGTCAAAGTTCCGAGTTTGGTATTTTGATATATATATATATATATATATATATATATATATATATATACAGTGGATATAAAAAGTTTACATACCCCTGTTAAAATACCAGATATTTGTGATATAAAAAATGAGACCCCAATAAATCCTTTCAAAACTTTTCCCACCTTTAATGTGACCTATAATCTGTACAATTCAATTGAAAAACAAACAAATCTGTTAGGGGAAAAATATAAAAAATAAAAACATACAATACACTGGTTGCATAAGTGTGCAAACCCTTAAACTAATACTTTGTTGTATGTGCACACCCTTAAAATAATACTTTGTTGAAGCACCTTTTGATTTACTTACAGCATTCAGTCTTCTTGGGTACACACCTGCCATCTATTAAAGAGAGTCTGATTAACCCCAAATAATGTTCAGCTGCCCTACTAAGGTTTTCCTGACATTTACTTAGTTGCCTGCTGCAGCAAAGGCCATGGTTCACAGAGAGCTTACAAAGCATCAAAGGGATCTCATTGTTGAAAGGTATCAGTCAGGAGAAGGGTACAAAAAATTTCCACAGCATTGGATATACCATGGAACACAGTGAAGACAGTCATCAAAAAGTGGAGAAAATGTGGGACAACAGTGACGTTGCAAAGAACTAGACATCCTACTAAAATCTATGAAAAGACAAACAAAAACTGGTCAGAGAGGCTGCCAAGAGATCTACAGCAACAATAAAGGATTTGCAGGAATTTCTGGCAAGTACTGATTGTGTACTACATGTCACAAAAATTTCCCATATACTCCATTTGTCTGAACTATGGGGTAGGGTTGCAAGATGGAAACCTTTTCTTACACAGAAAAACATCCAGGCCCAGCTAAAATTTGCAAAACAATACATCAAGTCTCCCAAAAGCATGTGGGGAAATATTTTATGGTCTGATGAGACCAAGGCTGAACTTTTTGGCCACAATTCCAAAAGGTACGTTTGGCCCAAAGACAATACTTCACATCATCAAAAGAACACCATCCCCCACAGCGAAGCATGGTGGTGGCAGTATCATGTTTTGGGGCTGCTTTTCTTCAGCTGGAACTGGGGCTTTAGACAAGGTAGAGGGAATTATGAACAGTTCCAAATTCCAGTCACTTGTGGCCCAAAACCTTCAGGCGTCTGCGTGAAAGCTGAAGGAAAAGAGGAATTTCACCTTTCAACATGACAATGATCCCAATCATATATCTAAATCAACAAAAGAATGGCTTCACCAGAAGAAAATTAAAGTTTTGGAATGGCCCAGTCAGAGCCCAGACCTAAATCCAATAAAAAATCTGCGGGGGTGACATGGCGAGGACTGTGCATAAGAGATTCCCCTCGCAATCTAACAGATTTAGAGCACCTTTGCAAGGAAGAGTGGGTAGATATTGTCAAGTCAAGATGTTCCATGCTGATAAACTCCTACCCAAGAAGACTGAATGTTGTAATTAAATCAAAAGGTGATTCAACAAAGTATTAGTTTAAGAGTGTGCACATGCAACAAAGTATTAGTTTAAGGTTGTGCACACTTATGCAACCAGCATATTGTACATTTTTTATATTTTTCCCCCTGACAGATTTGCTTGTTTTTCAATTGAATTGGAATTGAATATATCACAAAAACAAGACATTTTAAGAGGGGTGTGTAAACTTTTTACTTTTGTGTGAACGTTTTATATACACTGTATACACACACACACACACACATATATATATATGTGTGTGTGTGTGTATGTCTATATCTATCTATACATATGTATGTCTATATATATATATATATATATATATATATATATATATATATATATATATATATATACATACACACATATACATATTTATCTGTCTGCCATCAACACAAGTGGATATCCAATGCATTTTTAATTAAGTAGAAATATCTTTGTTAATACAGCTATGTGGTACAGAGTTACATCCTAACAGACTTTTCTCCATGCTATTGAATTACTTTTATTTTTTTGGGGAGGTGTAATGTTTTTGTATAATTACCTTTGTGTGCACTCCTAGAGAGCTGTACATTTTATGTTAGTTTTGTCTATGATACCTGAATACATTCACAAATATTTCTTTCATAAACTTTCACACACTTTTGGATTAATTCCTTTTTTCTCTTCTTATGTTTCATCTCATACAGGGCTATGGTCCCCAAGACATCTACTCTCCATAAACCTCCATATACAAATGAAGAGATGAAGTCATCATCCAGGCACTACGGAGGCACGGATTATTCCTGTAGACAGGGGTCAAGCTGAAAAATCCTCCTGTGACAATATGTGGGAGCAGAACATTTATGACATTAATGCATTTGGAGGACATGATCAAAATTACAGGAGATAAGACACTGTATCAGTGACATGATTAAGAAAACAACGCATAGGGCAGCTGCAATTGCCCAGGAAAGGATGTCTTGTTGTGGTAGTCCTGCTACCTAACCTCCACTGACTTAGACATAGGAGTTCCTGTCCACTGCCACATATCCAGACAGCTCATCAGGAGGTTCACAAAGAGTTATTGATGTTAATGATGAGGTGAAGGACAACCAAAGTATGTCTACTGCTTAACTTCCAGTATGCCATATAATAAAGCATTTCTCATATGATATATATATATATATATATATATATATATATATATATATATATATATATATATATATATATATATATATATATATCTGTGTGTGTGTGTGTGTGTGTGTGTGTGTGTGTATGTATGTATATATGGTGGAGAAGAGATAGAGAGACAGAAAGAGAGAGTTTGGTGGAGAAGGAAACTGGAGATAGGATGTTTTGTATAAGATGCTTCTTATTAAGTAGATATAAAAGGGATTGTTTTCTGCTTATTGTGTTATTTGCAGTGTGATACTTTTCCATCTTTCATCTTCATTTCTTCTGTCTAGATCTATCTAGTACTGATTTTGCACAAATGCCTGGACATGGTAGGCATTTTTTTTCTTATTACTGTATAAAGTAGATTTATGTATCCATTAAAGTCCTTTGTAATTGCATTTGCATTTAGTATTGCTTAAATTACATTTTTCATAATATAAGTTTGATCAGTTTTTATTCTGTTTCTCTTTTTGTTGTGCTAATCACTTGTTAAAATAAATGATAGTGACACTGACACTGTGGAACTCTTACCACCTGAGGTCAGAGTATATGTAGCCACTGATGAGACATGGTCTGGGGGTGCTGAGCATCAATCTGACACTGAGGTTGTGGCTCCCACATCCCCTGTCCATATTTCAGACACAGTCAGTATGCCTGCACATATCCATGACACAGAGTGCATTTTGATGTGTGAGACTGCCTGAACCCATGTGGGTGACTCCTTGGACAGGATGAATGACAGACTGGAACAGGCCATGTCTGTAATGGAATGACTGCTAGGGGAGGGAGAGCATCCATGTGGCCAGAGAGGCACTACATCATCAAGTGTTAACCAAACTGGACATGCAAGATCCTACTCCCATAGTGGCACTACGTCCATTGCTCCATCAGTGGTTGAGTATCCACACCCCGATGTGTTAGTCCATGTGTTCATGGTCCTGGGTATCACCATGATGACAGGTTGTCTGTCAGACATCATTCACATTCAGGTAGCATCTCAATTTATAGCCAGGTCCATGGAAATAACAGTGCAACTCCTGGCAGAGGTAGTTCTCATGGTCAGTGGCAACAACAATGAACTGACTACTGTACTATGCAAGTCTCACACCTGTTTGAGAAGCAAGGATATACTACTAGCACAGGTGCTTTGATTGCTTTAATGCAGCCCCACACATTAAAGACCATCTTCCCCATACCACCACACACACACACACACACACACACACACACACACACACACATGCACTCACATTTTATCTAAACTATTGTTATTGAAAGATAGAAATCTGTTGGAACTGGCTCAAAAAAGTGGATACTTGCTGAAAAAATTGGTATGTTACTCAAACACAAGTACTTCTTTGGTGTCAGGCTTGTCCTCCTGTAACCCCCTCCTGTGCAAGTGATGATGACTGCACCCTGCCCTTTGCACATTTCTTTGTGACTTTGGGTAGTCAATGTCCGATGCACATGATCTACCCTTAATGAAGCCTAAATGGGTTGGGTCCAGCGTTTCAAGGTTGCCTATTTTTTGTTGATAAGGTCCATAATAATTCATTCCATGGCCCTGCAGATGAGGCTGGTTAGACTTATAGGTCTGTAGTTTCCAGGGTCAGTTGATGACCCCCCTTTATGCAAATGTGTGATCTTCCATCCAATTATCTAGGTTGCGTTTGAATAGGGTCAGTGAGGAGCTCTGCTTTATGTGAATAGGATATCTATTCCAGAGAAGCGGCAGTCTCTGGGAGACATATCTGTCTCCTCAGCATGTTCTGTTAATGCCACAAGCTAGGTTGAAATCCCTAGCATGAGTGACTCCTGTGCCATTTGACTTTTGGATGTGCAGAATATCCATTAGGTCAGGGTTGGAGATTGCCCTAGAGGCCAGGCATAAGCCACCTCTCAGCAGCCTATAAGATGCAGAGTAAAGTGACAGGAGTTTCAGCCTGTCCATGTAAGTCATGGTTTGGAGTCCCTTAATTTCTTATTGAGAAACTTCTGAAGTCTCTCCAGCTGCTGCAGGAGTCTGGTGAGGTACATGCAAAAGGGTGCATTGTACTCTATTAGTGGACTGATGAAGGTCAAGTACAGTGGAATTATAATATCCCTTAATCTGAATGCTATGGCCTTCTTATGAGATGCACTACATAGAAGGCCTTTCTTACAACTATGGAAACTTGGTGGTTAAAGTTCAGATTGCTATCAACCTGTGTTTCCAAGTCTCACACCACTGGGTTAGAAATCGGGGGGGCGCTGTCAATACTGTAATTTGTAGGAAATTCTGCTTTGCCAAAGGGAATAATAATGCATTTTTTGCATTTAGTTTTAGACCATGGCTTTGGCAGCAGTCATTTGTTTGTGTGAGCCCTTCTTATAATATGTTGACATTATTGGGGGACTCAGTGATTGCTCCTAGTTTGCAGTCATCTGCAGTCATCAGTGAACTTGGTGAGCCAAAGACTGTCTACTTTGGCCTGACTTCTGAGAAATAGATGCCAAACAGTAAGGGGCCCAGCACACACTCCTGTGGTACTCTACTGGTGACAGGGCCACTGCTGGAGGTGGAGTCACCAATTTTTATAGATTGTGTTCTGCCCATTAGCCAACTGGCACCCTGTCTAGTAATGCAAGGATTAATCCCAATCTGGGAGGGTTTCTCAATGATGCCACAGTGGGGAATTGTGTCAAAAGGCTTGGCAAGGTCAAGACAGGCAGTGTGCACTGTCTTATCTTCATCCATAGCTTTAGTGACTTTCTCAGAAAAGTCCACCAGGTTTAGTAAGCATGATCTACCCCTAAATGAAACCAAACTGGGTTGGGTCCAGCATTTGGAGATCACCTATGTCCTTGTTGATAAGGTCCATGATATTTCTTTCCATGGCCTTGCAGATGAGGCTGGTTAGCCTTATAGGTCTGTAGCTTCCAGGGTCAGTTGATGGCCTCCCCTTTGTGCAGGGGGATTACTGTTGCTGTTCTTCATTCTGTAGGAACATAGCCAGTTCTCAAGCTATGATTAAAGAGAATGCTAAGTGGATCCACTAAGTCTTGTTTTAGATTGTTTAATAAACAACCTGGGATATTATCTGGTCCCACTTGGCCATGTTTTTGGTCTTGGTGAGTGCAGAGATGACCTGTTCTTTAGAGATAGGTAGAGGACTGTGTCAGGTATGCTTTGGGATATGGTAGGTGGGGATAGAGGGGTGAAATTTGTCCTGAATCTGTCAGCTAGCAGGTTGGCGATATCTTCCAGTATAGCATGAGTGATCCCATCTACAACCAGTTTGACACATATAGCTGGACATTCCTTTTAGACTTCAGACATAGTTAAAGAATGCCTTATGATTATCATCAGTTAAGGATGTGATTTTAGTTTCATAATTTGCTTTACAAGACTTTACAAGATTTCTGATTTTCTTGTTTAGGCTTAGAAGGAAACTTTTCCTCTGTGGAGTGATATCCTTCTTGCTTTTGGACAACAGTTTTTTCCTCTTGTTATATAATTCATTTATACTTGAAGTCCACCACAATGGCTTGTTTTTACGGGAAGACCTGGTTTTGATCTGGTCAGGTACATTAGAGTTTATGAAGTCACTTAAGTGTTTGTACAGGGCATTTCTGTACACTTCTACATAGTGGTCATTTTTGTCTATGATTTGTGGGTGGTATGAAGCTTTTTATACCATCACTTAGTAGGCTGCAGTTAGCTTTGGTAAAGTTTTTTATAATTTTTGTTCCTATGAGGGTGTCAACTCCAGTAGTTACTTCAAACAAGACTGATTTGTGATCTGGCTTAACCAGGGAAGAAATCACAAACGGGGAAGTAAAGTGGCCCCCAGTGTTGGTGAGTGCTATGTCCAGAACATTAGAGTCTCTAGTGGGGGTGCAGACTATCTGTTCCAGAGCATTTGTGTTAAAAAACATTCAGGATCCTCTGGGCAAGCATATTTTTGCTTGTGTGTTCCCCAGTCTATGAATGGATAGTTGAAATCTCCCATAACTAAGGTGTTGGACTGTATGACAAGGGATTCCAGTAAATCTAGGTAGGCAGTGCACTTATCCTGGTTCATGGTGGGGGATCTATAGCTAGCAATGATGTGGTACGGTAGATTCCCAATAGTTAATTGGACATGGAGTAGTTCGAGAGAGTCATGCTGTTTGACCAGTCTAGAAGTGTATTTGGTTTTAATGAAGATGGATACATCTCCACCTTTGGTTCCTTCACACTCATTTTGAGGTCTAAACTTATGAAAGGCATTGTAGCCTCGCATGGCTGGGGTGCTCTTAGTGGTCTTAAACCAAGTCTTGACAACTGCAGAGATGTCAGCATCCTCTAAGGTGATGAGTGCTTTCAGGAAGTGCAGTTTCATGTTTAAACTCCTAGCATTAAGCAGCATGACCCTGAGTTTGTCTCGATTAGATTTTGTCATGTTGGAAAATTTGTTGTTTTGGCATTGACTAAAAAGGCAATATGGGGAATGCAATGCCCTTTGCCAGAATCCGAAAACCTAGGGGGGCAGGTGCAGACCATCCCTAGCAAAGCAGCATCACAACTTCACAGTTTGGTTTGGAAGCTGCACAGTTACAAAAGGGAAGGTGCTCCAAAGAGTGGTGAGAGTCACAGAGAAGGTAACAGGTTCCTGTCTTGCCCGTGGTGAGAGTCACAGAGACGGTAACAGGTTCCTGTCTTGCCCGTGGTGAGAGTCACAGAGACGGTAACAGGTTCCTGTCTTGCCCGTGGTGAGAGTCACAGAGACGGTAACAGGTTCCTGTCTTGCCCTGATATATCAACATCAACTTTATTCTGCAAGAAGTATCTGAAGGGCCACCAAAATAATACAGGACACCATGCACCCTTTGCAAGGAGTGCTTAAGCATCTGGCATTGGGCAGAAGATATCACAGCATCCATTGCAGGACTACAAGATTCAAAAACAGCTTCTACCCTACAATGATAAAACTTCTGAATTTGTGCACTAGTCCCAGTGGTCTGGACAAATAATACGTTTATTTTTATTTGTGCAATATATACTTATATAATTGCAAATAATAGCAATATTTATTTATTATATCCATAGTCAGTATTATTTAACCCACCTAGTGCAATATTAGACAAAAACTTAGGCATTATTCAATCTTTAGTGTGTTTGTATTACTTTAAACAGGGTAGCCAATTTAAAGTAGGGCAGGGTATTCTTTTTGTATTTGAGTGTTGGTAAATATCTCTGCTCTTTCTTACATGTATCAAGTGTAGTATTGTATTTATTAGTATGTTTATTCCTCTACTTGTACGTGTTGCGATTTATATTTTCTTTGCAATCTCAAGAACTGATCCAATGCATGAAATTTCATTTAGGTTACATGTGTGTAGTTCTAAATGACAATAAAGTTTACTTTGACTTTGAGGTCTGTCTGCCACTTCCTGCCTGGCTGACAGATGCTGGATCACCCTGGAATGACACCAGAAGCTAAGCCAATTGTTGAAGTCAATCATTTTTTGTTTATACTCTGGCATCATCCTGGGTGAGGGTAGGATACTGCTTAGGTACTAACATACATGTCTGGGACACATAATATAGTTTGGTTTGTCAATATGGCTTGTCAGAGAGTTCCATCATGCCTCTCTTCATATAGTCCAAAGAGGTAAGTCTCAAGTCATTCACTCCAACATGGACAATGACAGAGTCATAACAGTACTTGTTGTTGACTTTTCAGGGGTTTCTTAGGAAAAATGTCTGGTTAAGTGGCTTGCTCAAGATCATGCAGGTAGGAAAATGATGGCTGAAAGAATCAAACCCTGCACCATAGGAAATACAGCTCAGGGCCTTAATCCTTTGTGCCAACTGCCATATGACTGCATCATTAGAAATGCCATTGTCTTCATAGCCTAGATTGGAGTATGTGTGGCTATGACTATGCATGTTTCTGTTGGTGAAGAATGCCTCCATATGTTGCATTCCTTTCACCTCACCTAGATGTACATTGCAAACTGATATACATCAACACAGACTGAGCTTAGCACTGACTGTCTTGTGCAGTAATGGTATCAGTGCATCATTCTTGTGATGTACAGACACTTTTGGTACATATAATGTACTATTCTACATCATGCACGTGTCATTTTATATGGATATCATCTTGTTGGTACTGCTCCTGGCTTTGGCACATAATGTTTATGTGTGAGTTTTTCATACTGCTTTACCTTTCCTTATTTGCTGGCTTTATTACTGTGTAATATGCCTGTCTAATGTCTTCTGACTTTGTGATGATTGTCCAATGCAGTTGATATAACTCTACATCTTTCCTCCTTGGTGTGCATATCTGCCTTCGGTCTGATGTGCAAAGCTCTCACAGGCCACAGACTAATTAATATGGACTGAGTTCCATGCTGCCTTCTCTGCACTTGGCTTTGGAAAGTCACATTTTGCATGTGTATGTAATGTTAGCTTTCCTTTGTTTAGCTGAATGTTGTTCTACTGAGATGTTGACTTGCAATACAGTGACAGATAACTGGTTTTATGATCACTCTCCTAAGCAATATAGTTAAAACTATTTATCCTGACTTTTTCTTTGATACTTTGTTCGTAGAAGGTGTACCATGCTCTGCTGCATCACACAATAGTCAGTGCTTTATAGATACTATCCTGTCAGGGCTGAACCTTGCCTTGCAGCATCACTGTACTCTTCCGAGATTAGTAAGTAAGACTGATGTTTCGCATATATGGCTACGATTTCAATATGGCATTGCTGGGAATTGTCATACGTGACAATATGGGTGGTATGTGTTGTGTTCCATGCTTCACTTCTTGCACTGCTGTATCACCCTTCTAAAGGGCCCGATGCTGTTTGTTCAGAATGCACATCATATTCTAGCCAGTGCTATTGCTTGCGCTAGAGCACCATGTCACAAACCAGGTCATTGCAACTATCGTTGAAAGACTCATATTGCAAAATATCATCTGACAGGCGTGAATGTTGCAATCAGTGTTTCAACTGCCCATATATTTGTGTGCTGCAATGCATTCTGGGTATGGCCATGTATAGGGCTGAATGCTTCCTCTTTTCTACTAGCAGATATTATATGGCGGTTATCCGCCATGGATATAAGTGGTGTCTGTGCTTCCCATTAAAAGAAAACCATAGACATAACATGTAGGGATCTGTGGGACATATGCGGTTTTATGTTGTGGTATCACAGTTTGTCAGTCATAACTGCAATGCACACTTGCCAAATATCAGCTACCTAAAACTGGTGAATGTACAGTAGAGATCAACAGATGAGCATACATTGCGTGAATTACTGCGGTGGTAAACAATGACATTTGTGATCATGCCTTCGGGGATGATTTGTGACAATAGAGACTATATACTACTGTCATAGAGAAGTTCTACATCTGTTCCTGTGATACAGATATCACATTTTTATACATTGATGATTGTAACAGGTTGTTTTCTATAGTGTAAGCTTCTAAGCCTGTATCATTAACATTCCATTAGGTAATATTTGCACATACTTGATATTTACACGTTATCATGTTTTCTATAATTTAAATGCTGTTCTGCTAGGCAGAGAGGTCTTAAAGTTAGACATAGTTGTTTTCTGAATTTCACCTGTTGACTTTAGGCATACACTGCAAGTTGCAGAATAGCTTTGTCTTACATTGCACAGATCTTATCAGACTTCTGCATAAGGTGGTAACAGTATGCTATTACTAAAGTAGACAGATTCCATTTGTGCATACAGGACAGCAAAATAAAGAAATTAAGGCCCAAAGTTTGCATAATGGTAATAATAAGAAAACACATTAAAATGCTAACAATATTGCTACATTCATTGCAATATCACCAAACTACTGATCTGAAATATTATTTTTGCCAGTAACTAAGGCCTGCAGAACTGTGTATATGAATGAGTTAAAGAGTGAAATGGAGGTCTTTTCATCCAGATTTTTATCTCTGGTTTACTATTTATGCTATGGCTCGATTAATGACTAATGTGCAATAGGAAAATAAACAGCACAATACCTCTCTTGCAGGAATAAATGCAAGGCAAACAGTGCTTGGCAGATGATAGCAATACGACAAGAAAAATATGCTATGATTCTATGCCACTTTGCAATCTTTCCAGAGTGAACAATTATTGTCATTTGCATTATATACATTTTTTGGCAAAGGTGTTACTGTTATAATATTGTTTTTTCCCTTCATTCAGCAGAGCTAAGTGTACCCATTTATTTATATATATCGTCAGTGTTTAATCAATTAAACCAAAAAGTTTAGCTTTGCACTTCTACTGAAGAAAATGATGTCTAAAGTAAATGACATTATTTTGATTATATGAGGCCAAGTTTGTGAAAATCCTTTCCTTTATTGATGCAGAGGTAATGAAGTTCATTAATCCTGATGTTTATTTATGAGACTTGCTTATGAAATTCACATGGATTCTTAAAATGTTTATTTCTACCCATGCATTCATTAAGGCCAGGACTATCAGACAGATTAATATAATTATATAATACTGCCATGTCTATGCGCCACTTTGATTCAAGCACATCTTCTTCTGTTTCTACTTCTTCTTCTTCTACTTCCCCTATTCCAATTAAAAAAATATTTTCCAATCTGCTCTTCCACCAACTTGCAATAAATCATTTGGGAAAACATCTGTACCTCCTGCTTTAGATTTTCCACGTGTGCTTAATTGCTGCTACCATCTTTCCCAAACTCACCTTTTTAAGTTGTCTTCTCTATCTTCCTTTAGCATTTTCATATCCCTCATCCCATGAACTGTATCTCACTTCATTCTCACTGCCGGCCCTCATAGCATTGCCTCAATTTCTTTCAAATCTCTTTAGTCTTAGTAACCCTCCTGTCTTTCTCCGTTTCTACTCATACCACCTGCGCCTTTTCCTTTGTGTCCTTAATTTCACGCAGTGACAGTTTTCAGTCAATGTCCCCTTTATTTCTCCATATACCTTCATTCCTCTCCACCTCTGCATGTGTCTGTTCTTTTCCAGTTCCTCAGACTCTTGCAGCTCCTTATTCTTGCCAATCAAGTCTTTCTCTATTTGCTCATCCTCTTCCTCATGCATGTCTGTCTACCCTGCCACAATTCCATCTCTATTTCCCCATGCAGTCATGTTGCCATCTGTTTTGCCTCAGTCTGTATTCCATCAAGCAGCCTTAATTCCATCCCACTGTTTAATTTCTATGCCTCTTTTCGGATTTATTCATTTGGACTACTTCCCCAGCAATCTTTTGCAACAATTCTGTTTTGTCTGTACCTTTGCATTTGCTTGTGTTGCAGGTCCACTCCTCTCATCCTTTCATTCTCCTTTTCTATAGCATTGTAACCAAGGAATGATAAACATCCTGTTTCATATGTCCATGTTTTCCACCTCACATCAAGTTTCTTCACCAATTAACATCCTATCCAGCCTATTTGCCTGCTTACCTCCCTTCTACTAAACATAAACTGCTCCACCTGCTCCACTTTCCCTTCATACTTCTAGCACTTCTGTCCATTTGCTACTTTCCTTTAAGCTTGTGTTTGGAGATTTCACATGAAACCGTGCTTTCTCATGTATTCTAGCTAGACTTAACTATAACACTGCTTAAAATCCCCTGCCCATATCACTTTATTTTCTCTTTATAAACTCTGAGTTCTGTTTCTGTGAATCTAAGTTGAAACTGTTCCTGACTGCAAAATATCCCTGACATTGACTCATGTTGTGGTCTGTCTCATAATACATGTGTTTTTCTGGCAAACCATTTAGGACTGCAATCACTAAATAGGTGGTGGCACTGTGGATGAAAGCAACTTAACCTATTATTTTTTGCTCAGCTTGTATTCTAATTTTACAGATCAACTGGTTATTGGTTATTAAATAAGTTAGCATATTTACTATCTGGGTACTGTTTGTGTTCCTGATTTTGTAGAATGTCCTTGACTTTGCCTTATATTTTTGGTCTGTGTTCCATAAAACTTTTAGTTTTTGATAATTCTTTGAGGATTACAGTCACTGAAACAGTTCTTCATTTTGCAGAATGCCTCTGATTTTGTCTTATTTTGATCTGTTCCTAATAAAATGTGCAGTTTTCTGGCAAATCACTGAAGTCTTCTATCAATAATGACAAGCATTTCAGTTTAAGACTTTTTTTGTCTTTGGGAAATGCATACGTGCCAAATTCATATTGTTGCAACATGTTGAGTATATAAGAGCAATATTTAAAATCATTCTCTGATTTGGGGCCTTTGTCCCTCACTATTTTTGACTTTCCCCTGATGATTGTGCTAAGATATGTTGTTTTTTTAGTTATTTATTTATCCTTTGTTGACTGGGTTAATTCCCACTAGGCTAACTGCCTCTTTTCTGGGAAGATCCAGGTTGTAATTCTACTACTAGGAGAAATTTGGCCACAGCATCTGGGAACTTCCCCCACTCTTTTTGTTAGGGTGCAGTGGGATCCTTTGTATCTACTGGAATTGGGACTTCAATTTAATGTCTCATGTGAAGGATGACATTCTCACGAGTGAGCACCCAAGTGATACTGGATTACAGTGTGTGCAATCCAAATACTTGAACTGGAAATACAACTCACATCCCCCTGGTCTTCCAGCACAAAGGTAAATGTGCTACCTGTTGCAATGCTGACACAATTGCAGATCAGATTTATCACTGTCGGATAAGGTACACACAATAAAGTGGCTTTTGCTGCTATGTGAGGACTGTTTGCAGATGAAAGTATCATACCCTTTTCCTGTTTGCTCAGTTAGCCATTTCACTTCACAAAAGTAATGTGCATGTGTGCGAAATAAGTTGAAATACTTGTGGGCTTACTACTGTTTATGTAAAGTAAAGCTAAAATTACCCGGTAGTCAGGGATCTGGGAATGTATGCAGACAGTAATCTGACCTTTGACCAACATGTTGCCAAGGTAGTAAGAAAGTCATTCTGTATCATGGGCATGACATTCAGGTCCAATTAAGTCATACTGTCACTTTATTTGGCCCTATAGTAGACCCAACTTTGAATATAATTCTCCCTTCAGCATATACCTAGCCAGACATATGCAACACTTGGAATGTCCACAAAGGTTCCTTGCCAGGCGAATCTAAGATCGAAACACATTGTTGTGTATGGATCCTCTTAAAGCCCTATCTCTATGCTCTGTCTTTGACAGGTCACTAAGAGGTAATCTATGCCTAGCATACAAGGCATCCTTAGATCCAGCTCTGATGGACCTTTCTCATATCTGCAAAATGAACAAGCTCAGAACCACTAGATCTAAGGATTTAAATTTTGCTTGTGACATAAGTAAGACATTGTCAAAACAGATATGTGCCTTAGAGGATCCGGATGCTCTGGAACAGGCTCCACATCTATGTTGAGCAGAGTCCATCCCTAGCCCTGTTTAAGCATAGCCTTGACCAATGGATAGGAAATTAGAAATTCTCCCTGGGTCTGGCCACCATGTCTTGGACAGACAGAGGCAGACAGTAATGCCCAAACTAACATAGCCCCTCCACATAACCTCTAGAAGCTTCCTAAATAGCATGCTCCCTCCTAATAAATGCTGATGATAATAGGGATGCAAGTGGGTTAGATTGCATGGCTAGGGTTATAAAGATCCTGGTTTTAGTTAGCCTAGTATATACCCATGAACCTATGAAGTCACATAGCTCTCATCTTTCTCTGAGTTATTCAAATACCCCTGATTTTGCCTCATGTTTTTGGTTTGTTCCTTATAACATGTGCTTTTCTGTCAAATTGTTGAATAATGACAAACATCTGTGATTCACACTTCATGTTCTTCAGAAAATGCATGCTAATGTAAATACTTTAACTTTTTAGGTTTACAACAGTGATGTTTAAAATCTATGCATGATTCAAGACATGTGTCTCATATTATTTTTTGGCTTTGCCCTGATTACTGCTCTAAGAGGTTGAGAGGTATTATTTTTCATCAATTATCAAATGATGTGTACATGGCTGCATGGGTGTGGGGATTGTCTGTGGCCGAAAAACTTACTTTCTTGTTGCTTGATCAGTTTAAACAGTCTGGCTTTGCAGGACTAGTATGTGTTTACATGAAATAAGTTGGATTACTTCATCTGCTACTTGTTTGTGTGAAAGAAACAGGAAATACATTGTAGAGTCCATTTTTATTAATTTATCACAATCCAGCATTTGAGTTGTACAAAGTCAACAGTGGTGATATGATTGCTGGATATAGGGCTGTCTGTTAGCTAGAATGACTTGCAATACTGTAATGCTAAAGTTAAACAGTTATTAAGCTGGCTTTGCTTGACTAATTGCCATTCGTGTAAATAAGGCTAGAATACTTTACTGTAACCATTGTTTATTATAATTGGATATTTGTGGTATACAGAGTCAAATAGGTACAACTAATGGTTTTGTACATTGGTAATGAATCCAAAAGAATGCACATTTATGCATGGTTCCACAAGATAAAGTGGGTAAGTGTGTGTGTGTGTGTGTGTGTGTGTGTGTGTGTGTGTGTGTGTGTGTGTGTGTGTATGTGTGTATATGTGTGTGAAAAAATGCCCAGGGATCAATGTACACTTAATCCACCACTGCCTCTGTACTGCTACTGTACACACATTTCCAGGTAAGAAACACATCAGTTAATATTTTAGTCCATATGTGAAACACACTTCCGTCATCTTTTACACACTTTGCACAGCAAGACATTCCTCCCTGTCATCTTCCCACAACAGTACACTCTTGCCTCCCTCTGAGATCTGAGCTTTTGTTACTGCACCCTCTTGCTTCTTATACCAGTACTCCTCCTCCACCACCACCTTTATCTAGTCATTTTTATTTCACTGCTTAACTCTCTCAACTTTCCATCTCATCTGGGAATCACATAAAAAGAAACAACCACAGCCCTCACAGAAGGTCCCACATTTACTGAGCTGTATAGGTTCAGCTGATTATTTAGCCTAGTACACACCTTTGAACCTATAAACCTACTGACCTATGAATTTCCATGCATAGCACATCTAGTAAGAGCTAAGACTGATGCACCTTTTATTAGACAATTAGCCATTACTACTGATTTTGTCATCTGCCTGAATCTCATTACCTCTGGATTCCTCCTCTTTATCCATATGGGGTACATCTCTGACTTCTTCCTCTTCCAGTCCATTCCTAAATAACCTCTACCTACTTCATGTCACTTTGACTTTCCCCTGATGATTGTGCTAAGATATGTTGTTTTTTTAGTTATTTATCCAGCTATTGTAAAAATCAGTTGGCAGGGGATGTCACATTGATGCCATATGAGAAATGAAAACAGCAGTTTCTATAGTGAAACAATGAAATGTGCTAATAAAGTGTGAAAAAGAGGTGATATGTCTGACTGTCCCTCTCTCCTTCCCATCTCTCTCTCTCCCCAATTCGGCAAGGGCATTGTGTGTCACCTTACTTGTTCCTATCAATATAAACATTAATGATTCAACCCAGTCTTCTTCCACCTCCAGGTCCATATGAGTGCATTGTCAGCCTTTCTTTCTCTCCCAGATAAGGGTATTATAACTTGCACCAGTTGCTGACCTTGCCATTTTGATGCTGTGGCCCAACATAACTCTAGACTCCTTAGCTTCCTTTCTGACCCATCTCCTTTGATACTTTCCTTCCTCCTCAGGCCAGTACTGCTCTTTTTCACACTTTATTAGCACATTTCATTGTTTCACTATAGAAACTGCTGTTTTCATTTCTCATATGGCATCAATGTGACATCCCCTGACAAATGATTTTTACAATAGCTGGATACAGACAACCTCTAGCCACTTCTTGTTTTAAATACCCTAGCACTTGACCCATTTCCTCTCATTACTGGCATACCAGAGGCAAACAAATTACCCTCTAAACTTAGAGCCATTGCATCACCATGCTGCCCCCCTACTCCCCTGCAAAATATTTACTTGGATATGAGCAGCATTCCTAAGTAGTGAACTGTGTTAGCATCTTCACAATGCCAGTAAAAGTTTTCTATTATCCCCACTGGTTGACTAGTAAACTAGGAGAGATGGAAGCTAGTGGGGTTATTACATCAGTCCTCCTTTTTATTGCAAACCATTTGCCAGCCAAGTAAATCCACTTGGCACAATTACCTCCATTACAGAGTTGACCTGAGAGCACTATCTGATTATCTGACTTGCTCAGTCATACAGCAGGCAAATAAAAAGTTAAAAGAATCAAAGCTTGTGCTCTGGGCACTGGAAGCATCTCATTAACAGCTCAGAGCTGTAGTTCTCTACACTAATTATTCAATTCTATAAAGCATTTTCAACATCTATGTGGAGAATTAATATGCTGGCACTGAATCATCAGAAAATTGCATAATGTATGATCATTTAGTTGTACTTATTGTAATATAGCACCTAGCATTTGAAGTAGCTTACATATTCCCCAAATGAGACCTTATCCCATTATATAAACCCCCAATTCTCACCCACCCACCCTACTGCAACTACGTTTATACTTCCCTAAGCCCACCCACTCCATACCTACAACTAGTCATATACATTGCAGCCACCTTATTTGCTCTTCCCTCTTATACATAGCAATATTATATCACACCTATTTTTTCTCCTCCCCCTACTATTCTATCCACCCACCTCAATTTAAACAGCAATACCTTAATTTATTCTACTGATCACCCCTTTTCAATTCTTCAAACCTACTCTTGTCTACTAACACTACATTATGATTCCCATTCACTGATTATCTCTACTTCAACAATATATTCTTGTCCATGCCACATGCTATCACATTCCTTTCTTACCTAACCTCACTGTCACTTCCAGCACACCACACCATAATTCTAAACCATACCCTCTCACTCTGCTGCAGCTAACCTATAATATACATTCTTTAATTACAATTCACCAAAGTAGAACCCATGCTACATACAGATAATGTCAAGGTGATACATAAATATAAAAAAATTATTTCATTAAACACAGCTGTCATCTAAGCTTGCCCTTGATGGTGATATACATTCTAATACTGGCCCCTCTCTACACATTTACAACTCTACTACCTTAGCTACCCCTTGTATTTCTCTTCCACTCACCCAAGGTAATAGTCTACTTTTGATGAACTTAAATCTTAGGAACATTTACAGTAAACCTCCGTAGTTACATGCCTAAATAGCCTCATACACCCCTGACATAATAATAGGTACAGAAAAGTGGCTTAAATCTGGTACTAAAAAAAAAGAAAATTCTCCCCCAAGACTACAACATCATTAGAAATGACAGATATCAAAAGAAAGCTGGTGGCATGCCTATCATATACAAAAATGACCTAGAAATCACTTCCTACCCTCTTATCCACCCCAACTTTCTCACTGCAGAGATAATTAACTGTCCCTCAAATCAACAAACATAAGAGTATATGCATCACTGCCATCTAATCCCTCCTGGAAACAACATCCCATTACTAGAAGAAATTCTGTATTAAATCCGTTATAATATCATTAAGGAAACCACCGTCATAGGTGACAGTAATACAGGCTACATTCTTATCAAGTCTGACTCTCTCACACTGTGACATCTCCTGCCAACTGATTTTTACAATAGCTGGATACAGACAATCTCTAGCCATTTCTTGTTTTAAATTACCCAAATTATCACTGCTTCTTTTTGAACAGACAAATGCAATAATAGTGAGTCCACATTAGACTGGATCGTCATCACCACCCCAAACAAAAACTAACACTGCTGGCTGCCACCCAACACCATCAGTGAACATATACTGACCTTTCCAGTGAGACAATCTAATCATGCACATAGATGCATAATCTATAATAATTTGCATACACTCTCCTCCTTCAGTAATGATACCTTTATTAGCTACTGTACCTCAACATATACATCTGGGAAATTCTAAAATGTTTACCCCTAGATGACACATTATCTCACTTTGACAACACATTCCTTAACATACTAAACTAACTAACTCCCATCAGATCAAAAAAATCCAGTCCTGCCCCATGGCTCACAAGAGAAATCAGGCAACTCATTCTAAACAAAGACAAAGCTTGGAAAGTATGATCTACTGGTAAAACACCACAAAAATGGCAATATTTTAGACAGCTTAGGAACTTTTCTAAAGAATAATATCAGATCAGGCAAAACTAAATACTTTTCCAAGATCCAGGACAACCAACAACAGAACTTAGGAATGCAGTCAAAAGACTATTACACCCAGAACAAACTATCACACCTTCACCAACTTCCACCAACAACTTGGACCTATATCTAATCAGTTCAATACACATTCCGTACACTCTCCCCCGGATTCAGTAATCTTCTGTGCAGGACTAGCTTAATCCTGCACAGAAGTGACTATTTAGGAGCTGCACGGCAGCGTGCCATGCATATTAATGAAGGCACGCTGCATGAGCTCCTAAACAGACACGGAGTGTGGACGAGTGCAGAGGGCATGTCTGAGAGCAGAGCTCTCATAATATACATGCCCCTGCAATCAAGAACTGCAGTTTGGCTATAACAATGAGTGAGACCGCTCATAGGGGGTTGCATACCTCCAGCAACAACCCCCCCAAGTTTATAAGAGCCATGGTTAAAATATAATAATATAAACAAGTTAATTTTTTTTATCAAACAGATAAAATTTAACCATAGGTGCACAGGTTTGCCCATTGCTTAGCTACGTATACTGCAGCTTAAATGGCACCAGAAGATAAATATCAAGATATATGCAAATGAAGCAGTACTGCAATAGTGTAGTGGTCAGAGCATTCATCTTACGAGCAGTCATTCCTGATTCGAGTCTCACTCTAGTACATTCCATTTTCCATGTCAAATCACTTTATGTACAATATTTTTTGTTGCATAACCTACTAAATAATATATATTTGTGAACTGGAGTACTGCATTGAATGCAGATGTGAGGTGTCATTGTAATAATGTTGTAAAATCCACAGATAAACACAAGTGCCCCATACAGTATATGTACACATGAATCAGGGATACAAATAGAAGGTATAATGTGTAATGAATGATAAATCCATAGAGTGTCCAAATCCACCATATTCCCAAGAACCATTTTACATTTCTGTCTAAATTAAACTAGTGCAGGTGTAAGCAGGAGTAAGCACTATTAAGCAGTAATAAGCGGGTATACACCTGTTTGCACAGGGGTAAGCAATGTGCACACAGGTTAAGCAATATTTAAGCTAACACTGTGTAAGCATATTTAACTGGAAGTTAACATTGCTTACCGTTGCGCAAACCCACTCAAACCTGCTTGCAATTTCTTAAAAGTGCCTTAATCACTCTGTATGCAACAGACACTGTTCTTCCCAGCAACAAAATAAACAGCCCTTGAACCCAGGTCCCTGGACACTAGAGTCACAGTAGTTAACCAGTAAGCCATCACAGCAGTACATAAGACTGAGGTATCACCAAACATATCCTAACTATAGGAATATTAAATTTAACATGTGAAAGGAATCTATATACAGTTTTATGTTGTATAACCTACTACATAACATAAATATGTGAACTGGAGTACTGCATTAAGTCCAGATGTGAGGTGTCATTGTAATAAAGTGTTGAAATCCCCTAATAAACACAAGGACCCCATACAGTGTATGTACACATGAATCATGGATACAAAGCACATATATAACATGTAATGAATAATAAATCAATGCCAAACAGCAAATAGTATGCAAATTAAAAAGTAAGCAATGATAAGCTTGGCACAGCCCTGCTTACTAGGTGTAGGCAAGATGTAGGCCAGTTAAATCAGTCTGCCTATTGGCATACCCTTTTAAACAATGCCAACCATAGTTAAGCAGGTTTGCTCATAGCTTAGCATTTTCAAAACCGTCCAATCACAGCAAAGTGTGGCAAATTGGCCCTATTTAAACCCAACAGGTGGGAATACATGTCATAACTGGTTGCAGCTTCCTCCTGTAGACACTATGACCAGTATGGAAGAAGGAGTGCACTTTCGGGCACAGCGCTGGAACATCCAGGAGACCCAAGTCATGGCAGGACTCCTTGTTAAAGACCATGACCAGAGACTGCTACAGGGCCAGTACCAGGTTTCCCAATATAAAGCAGAAACCAGGGACCATCTTGCAGTGACCTCACCAGTGCCACTGGCATACCTCGAACTGGTGAGCAGGTCAGGCATCACTATGCTGACCTGAAGCGGAGAAAGAGGGAGCTCTTGGATCAGTGATTCCAAGAGGCTAGGCAGACGGGGGATGTCCCAGCCATGTGCAAGTATCAGTCCACTACCTGTTTAATAATTGCCAGCTCATGTATATTGTGGAAAGGTATGGCTAAATATTCCACTTATGTCTTTGACAGAGGCAGACGAGCGGGCTGTGAACCGGGAAGCCCATGCATGTAGATTGCAGAGGTTGCGTCACGAGGCAGGTTAGTAATACTCTTGCATGTACTGCCATAAGAAATAAATCTAAAAGTAGTAGAAAGTTAATTGCCAGTATAAAACCTGTATTGTTTAAGGCATGTACTGAATACACCAGACAATATGGCAGGAAGAGTCTCATATAGGTTGTATATAAATAAAAGGCTAACAGCCTGACAATAAAAGTCTAACTGCTGGACTGCCTGTGTTTACTCTGGTATCATATGGTAATGTAGTGTTGCCATCTCTTAATAGTACTGTTGTATTAAGCACTGTTACCCACAGTGTGCTACATAAATAAAATGTATAGGAATGTCTGTATATGATTCTTGTAATCACAAGAGATCATATTGTACCACTGAGAGAGACTTAGACAGAAAACAGTGAAAAGATAGACAACATATTCCAAATAGCACACTCAACTAAGATATGAACTGTTGTATTTTTAGCACACAAAGCAATGGTTATTAATCCTGGGAGTGGTAGAAAGCTGTATGCAGAATCATACCCCACAACTGTACAGCTATTTCCAGAATGTCCAGTTAATTTCTGCATATCTGCTGCCTGTCACCCTGCCCCCTGGCAACTCAGTGGGATGATGCCAGATGTTTAGGCAGCAAATAATGGCATACAGCTGATTGTCAGACATCTATAAGAACAAACCTGTCACTCTAGCAACTCCCCAAAATGTTGTGATAGTAATAAGCAAAGTATGCCCCATCTCCACCCCCATGTTGTGAAGCTGTGACCAGAGTGTGTGCAGTAACAGAGTGAGATGTATGTGCATAATAATAATGTGGAATCTGGTAATATGTGTGACAATAGTCAGATAGTGCTAACAAACATTCCCCCCACAGGTCTGTCAGATACGAAAACTGTGCCTAGAAATAAAAGATTGATATCCTGTACTGGTACTGTTTACTCTGGTATGGTATGCCATTGTTAGTGCTGCAGTTGCTCTGAATAATAAGGTATTACTCATCACTGTCATCCATACTGTGCTACATAACAAAACTGACTAGGAAACTCTGTATACGAGTGTTACAAGGTCAGATTGTAAAACCACAGGAGAC
Organism: Protopterus annectens; assembly: GCF_019279795.1. Lineage (NCBI taxonomy): Eukaryota > Metazoa > Chordata > Ceratodontiformes > Protopteridae > Protopterus > Protopterus annectens. Next base: position 1,300,824,392 of record NC_056725.1, on the reverse strand, counting down.
TTGTAGACAGAAATCAGAGAAGAGATACACAGCAATATTTATATAGCACACTCAACTGTGATGTACACTGTTTTATTTTTAGCAAACAGAGCCATGGTTCGAATCCTGGGAGTGGTAGTAAGCTGTATGCAGAAACATACCCCACAAGTGTACAGATTTGTCTAGAATGTTAAGTTAATTAACCCATATCTGCTGGCTGTTACCCTGTCCCCCTGGTATATCAGTGTGCGAATCTCTGACATGTAGGCAGCATTTAATGTCATATAACTGACTGTCAGGCCTGTACATATTTGGAAAATGTCTATGAAAACAAACCTGTCATTGTACAACTCACCAAAGTTTTATGAGGGCAGTAGTCAAAATATGTCTCGGTTTCACCTGCATGTTGTCAAGACATGTCCAGAGTGTGTGCAATAAGAGTTGGAGAGGTATGTTCATAACATCAACTTGGAATCTGGGAATATGTGTAGAAACAGTCAGGTAGTGTCAACAAACAATACCTCCACAGGTATACCAGGTAAGAGGTATATACTGCAGATAAAACTCAGTTCATGTGTATAGTTGTCTACCTCCATACCACTGTCCAAACTAAGGCCATAGGGTAGTGTAATAATACCTGTAGAGTACAGATCACAGATTTGACTAGGAAAGTAATGAGAACTACAGGGATATACAAGTTGTTAATTGACATCTTTCTCTCTCCCCACCATATAGGTTCATAGGTTCATACTAGGCTATCTGCCCTAGGGCATTTATAAGCCTAGCCAGAGTAAGTTTGGCTTTCGCCACCCATTTTAAATTAATTTTGCTATGCCCTTTTTCAAGGTTAGTATATGGTGCCTCTGTCTAACAGTGACACAGAAGTGATACCCAGGGTAAACCTACGATCTCCCATCCACACATCAAGATTCCTCTTGAAGAGAGTCAATGATGGACTCTGCCTAACCTGGACTGGGATTTTATTCCAGAGTGAAGGGAGCCTCTGGGTTATGAATCTGTCCCTCCAGCATGTCCTATTTATTTCAGTGCTGAGGTTCAAGTCTCTCGAGCGCGTGTCTTGATGGGATTTGGATTTTCTGAGGTGCAGCATGTCCATTAATTCCGGGTTGGACATGACTTTATACGTCAGGCACAGATCGCCTCTGAGCAGGCGGTATGCCACTGAGTAGAGCTGGAGTTTCTTTAACCGGGCAGTATATGGCATCTGTTTGAGCCCTTTGATCCTCTTAGTGAGGTACTTTTGGGGTCTTTCCAGTTGCTGCAGGTGTCTGGTAAGGTACATCCCAAAAGGGGCATTGTACTCAATTATGGGCCTGATGAGGGATGAGTAAAGAGGCACGGTGACCTCCCCTGATCTAGATGTGAATCCCTTCATGATTAGGTGGGCTATATAAAATGTTTTTCTAACCACTTTGGCCACGTGGTTGTCAAATGAGAGATTGCTATCAACTTGGGTCCCCAGGTCCCTAATTACTTCTTCTGTAATTAATGGATTACCACCTATGTGGTAATTTGTGGGCACTTTGTTTTTGCCAAAGGGGATGACTATACACTTTTGGCGTTTAGCATGAGGCCATGGCTCTGGCACCAGTTGTCTGTTTCTATGAGGCCCTTTTGGAGGATGCTTGTGTCAGCTGGAGAGTAGATTATGGTGCCCAGTTTGCAGTCATCTGTGAACTTGGTCAGACACAGTCCTTCTGTGTTGGCCTGTACCTCCGAGAAATATATACCGAACAAGAGAGGTCCCAGGACTGAGCCTTGTGGGACACCACTTGTAACTGGTTTGGAGTCTGACATGGCTCCAGCAATTCTGACCATGTGGGTTCTGTCCTTGAGCCAGTTTGCAATCCATCTAGTGACATAGGGGTTTATATTTAAGCTGGTGAGCTTATCTATAATGCCCGAGTGGGGTATTGTATCGAAGGCTTTTGCGAGGTCCAGGTAGGCTGTGTGGACCACCTTCCCCTCGTCAATGGCCTTGGTGACTGTTTCAAAGAAATCAACCAGGTTTAAGAGGCAGGATCTGCCCTTAACAAAGCCGAACTGGGTAGGATCCAGTGTCTGTAGGTCCCCAATATCTTTATTTATGAGGTCCATGATGATCCTTTCCATAGCTTTGCAGACCAAGCTAGTCAGGCTTATGGGCGATAGTTTCCAGGATCCGTTGAGGCACCACCTTTATGGAGAGGGCCACTGTTGCTGTACTCCACTCTTTGGGCACATATCCTGTAGTAAGGCTAAGATTGAACAGTAGTTTTATGTTTGGGTTTAGCTCTTCTTGGAGTTCATGTAGGACGCAGCCCGGGACACTGTCTGGTCCCATTGATGCTGTGTTTTTTGCTTTGGAGAGGGCGGATCTTACCTGAGCATCTGAGATGTCAGGGGGGCAGCACTCTGCTGGGATAGATATTTGCCCTTTTGGTGAGGAGGGGGGGAGAAGTTTGCGCTGAACCTGTCAGCTAGGATGTTGGCAATGTCTGTGGGTTCAGTGTATTTTTTGTCATTTTGGACTAATTCTGAGCATATCTGGGAATTCCCACCCAGGTTCCTAACATAACTAAAGAAAGTCTTGTGATTATCCTTAGTGTCCTGTGCAATTTTTCTCTCGAAGCTGGCCTTAGACAATTTTATGAGTGCCCGTAGTTTTTTGCTAATACTGATCAGTGATGCCTTCCCTTTTTGGGATTTTGCTCTATCATTTAGTAGCTTCCTCCTTCTATTGTATAGTTTGTTTATGGCTGGGGTCCACCAGACAGGACGTCTGCCTTTGGAGGATTGGGTCTGTGTTTTATTTGGGATCGCATGATCCATGCATTCCTGAAGGTGTTCATAGAATGCGTTTATAAAGGATTCTGCGGTCTGGGCCGTATTTTCCACAGGCCGGGGCTTTGAAGGATTCCACCTCGGTTTTGAGGAGTGTGAAATTTGCTTTAGAGAAGTTTTTCACTGTGGTTTTCTGGGCAGGGGGTGGGGTCGGGATGTGAATATCCAGTGAGATTAGTTTATGGTCTGATCTTACCAGTGAGGGATACACTTCTGGTCTGGAGCATAGAGTCCCCATGTTGGTGATGATCAGGTCCAGTATGTTTTCTCCTCTTGTGGGAGTGGTAACAAGTTGTTCCATAGCATTTGAGTTTATAAATTCTAGGAACCTTTGGGCTAGGGTGTTCGAGCTAGAGAAATGCTCCCAGTCTATGTTTGGGTAGTTGAAGTCGCCCAATATAACAGTGTTTGGAGAGACCTTCATATTTTCCAGTGTTCTCAGGAAGGTCAAGTGGGGTTCCTGGGTTTGGGAGGGTGGTCTGTAGCAGGCTATAAACTGGAAGGCAGTTTTACCCACTGTTAGTTGCACATGGATAGTCTCTGATGCTTCGTGCTTTGCCACCAACCTGGAGCCGTGGGTATCTTTGATGAATATCAATACTCCCCCTCCTTTTGTGGTTCGGTCCAAGTTTTGGGGCCGAAAAGCATGGTATGAGGTATAACCTGGTAGTGCTGGGGTGCTCTCGGGAGCCCTGAACCAGGTTTCTGTTACTGCACAGATATCGATGTTCTCCATGCTAAGGAGAGTTTCGAGTGCATGCATCTTGAGGTTTAGACTTCTGGCGTTGAGTAGCATTACTCTTAGTTTCTTATCCCTTGTGATACCTATGGAGGTGGTTTTGTCTTTTGAGCCTTGCCTAAAAAAGGTACTATGGGGGTAGCAAGAGCCTTTGCCAATATCCGAAAGCCCAGGGGTGACAGGTGCAAGCCATCCCTAGCGAAGCATCGTGGCTTGTCGAGCATATCATCCCAAGCTGACAGGCATTGGATCCCCTTTGAATGACACCAGCACTTAAGCCAATTGTTGAAATTGATCATCTTGTCTTCATATTGTGGCATCATTCTTGGTGAGGGTAAGATGCTACTCAAGGTCAGGGTCATACTGGCCTGGGCTACATGCTCAGAGAGCTCCTTTATGTCTCTTTTCATGTAGTCCAGGGAGGTACGTCTCAGGTCATTCGCACCAGCATGGACAATGACTGAGTCATATTTGTACTTGCCTTGGAGTGACCTGAGTGCTTGTGTTATGTGGCGGATCCTAGCACCCGACAGGCTGCTCACCGTGATCCTCTCATTGTTCAGCCTGGTGAGTGGGACGTCGGTGTGCCTGACAATAGAGTCACCTATTACAAGTGTATCAGGTGTGTTGTTTAGTCTTAAGGGCTGTGACTGTTCGGCACACTGGCTTTGTGAGATATGTGTTGCACGTGTTTTGTTTTGGGGTAGCGGTTGCTTGGGTGTTTGCTTTGGAGGTCTCTGCTGCTTAGGCAGATCTTTATTTAGAGCCTCCAAGTATGTTTTTGTGTGATTATGTGTTTGGTTTGCTGTCGTGGTAGATCTATGTGAGACTGGAATTGTAGTGAGAGTGGTTTCCTTCTCCTCCTGACTGGTTATGCCAGTACTGAGTTGAGAGAGCTTAGCCTCCAGTTTGGCTATATGGTTGCATCTCTCACATGTGTTGAAATTTGTTGGGAGGAGGAGAGGTTGTCTGTATACATGAGGCAGTTGTAACATTGCCTCAAGATTCCCAGATTTACCAGCTGGACCAGAGAGGAGATTGACAACTGACCTTTGGACATGCTAGAATAATATTGGGAATTCCTTAATAATTGAAAACAAGGGCCAGTGGGGAGTGAGGGTGTAGTGCTTTTAATTTTTTGTGCTGACTTATATAATTGCTTTAGTGAGCAAGTGCCAGGTAACTTAAGTGTAATGTGTTACAGGTAACTTAAATGCAAAAATGACAAACAGTAACTTTCTTTCAAGTGAAACAAGGAAATAAGTACAGTAAGCAATGCAGATATCACTAGTGATCCACAGAAACACTGAAAAGCCACGTATTAGGTGGAATTAGCATTCCAGGGAAATAACAAGCAAACAAACAACAAGCATATAAACAAAGCTAGATTCAGCAGGCCTGGATCTAGTCTATGCTACAGCAAACAAGGTGTACCAATTTCAGTAAGATACAGTTCAAATATTCAGGCACTATAAACCTTTAACCAGAAATTCCCAGCTCAGAAGGGCAGAGTCCAGCCTCTTCTCCCACAAGAGTGCAGACCACGAACCTTCTTAATGTAAAATAACTGGCCTGAAGCCCAAGTGCTTAAACCAGAACTAATACACTTTAAGAATAACAGACACTGGGCTCTCAATCAGCAGTTCCCAACTTAGAAGGATGAAAGCTACCTGTCCTGCCACCACAGTGCATGCCACAAACCTTCCTAATGTAAAACAACTGGTCTGAAGCCCAAGTGCTTAATCCAAAAGACTTAGAATGATAGCTACACTTTAATCAAGTTACTACCAAGCAGTAATAAATACAATTGAATACTTTAGAGAATGCCTGGATTAGTGCTCAAGTTACACAAACAAAGCTAGATCCAGCAGGCCCGAATCCAGTCTATGCCACAGCAAGCAAGGCACCAACTTCAGTAAGAAGCAGATCAGATATGCATGCACTATAAGCCTTTAACCAGAAATTCCCAGCTCAGAAGGGCAGAGTCCAGCCTCTCCTCCCACAAGAGTGCAGATCACGAACCCTCTTAATGTAAAATAACTGGCCTGAAAGCCCAAGTGCTTAAACCAGAATTAATACACTTTTAGAATAACAGACACTGAGCCCTCAATCAGCAGTTCCCAACCTAGAAGGATGTGAGCTACCTGTTCTGCCACTACAGTGCAGACCACAAACCCTCTCAGTGCAAAACAACTGGTCTGAAGCCCAAGTGTTTAAACCAAAAGGCTTAGAATGAGTTACACCAAGCAGTAATAAATACAATTGAGTACTTTTAAGATGATGCAAAAGTAAAATAAAGTAGGTAGAAACACAAGTACAGTAAAAGCAGATGAATTTTTTTTTTTTTTTTCTGAACAAGTGCTGAGATCAAAGAAACAGATTTGAGTGCTGAAACTAGAAAACTGGCTAGTTATAAAGAAAAAAAAAACTAAGCTAGAAGGCTTCCCTCCAACACAGAAGGGTTTGGGGGCTCAAAAGCCTACAAATAGTCTATACCACTTAACAGGAAAGGCAGGAAACAAGCTTAAATTTTTTTTTCTGTTTCCCAGATGCTCTCTTTGTACACAGTAGGAGTGCCTGAAATCAGAATATGATCTCACTGCACTCAGTTGAGTGAGCAAATGAGATGGGCCCAGAATATATATATATATATATATATATATATATATATATATATATATATACACACACACATATATATATATAGATATATGTATATGTGTATGTATGGGAGCGCTACATAATCCTGAAAGCTCAAATTCCTGAAGACCAAAATCCTGAAAGTTAAAAATCCTGAAAACTCAAAATACTAAAAACTCCAAATCCTGAAAACACACAGGATACCAACACTTACTATATTCCAGCATAAGTACATACATAAAGAAATAAAACACAAACAATATTACTGTTCTACAAGTATAAGCAGGGGGGCATGTCCCCCTGCACCCTCCGCACCCCCTGCTACTTAAATATATCAACTCCAAGATTTCACTTAGTGTAGTGAAGTGCAATCTCAGAGGTGATATATTTAAGTAGCAGGGGGTGTGGAGGGTGCAGCCCCCTACATGGGGGGGTGGAGGGGGGCTTGCCCCCCTGCATATAGTTGAAGAGTAATATGTTTCTGTGTGTACTTGTACTGGAATATAGTAAGTGTTGGTATCCTGTGAGTTTTCAGCATTTTGAGTTTTCAGGATTTTGAACTTTCAGGATTTATGTCTAAGGATTTTGGTCTTCAGGTTTTTGGGCTTTCAGGATTCTGTAGCACTCCTGTATGTCTACATATATACAAACACACACATATGTATATAAATACATGTCCCCTAGTTTTGCATCACAGTGCTGCATGCTATGTGTGAGGGGATATCACACATATCAATACACACACACACACACACACACACACACACACACATATATATATATATATATATATATATATATATATATATATATATATATATATATACAGCAGTAAGTGTATGCAACATGGATGGTTATGTCATGTGTGAACCCCATGTTGAGTCCACATTGCCCTTGTTTGTGAAGGTGGGATTGGGAATTTGGGGAAGGATAGCAGGTATATTTGTGTAGGTGGGTTGGGTTGGAAGATAGAGAAGACAGCCTACAGGGGCAGTATATGACACATGTGGTGGGTAAACACCCTGGATGGGGAGTGTCATCTGTGATGTGGTAGCCCCATAAGCCTCCATATGGAAACAATGGGCACAAGGCCCCCACCCCATTGCTAGTCACAACATCACTTTACGGCCCTAATGGTGCCTGGGCTGGAAGCTGAGCAGGAGGAACATGTGGACCCTGTGAGTGTGTACTGAGGGCCTCAAGGTGCTGTAACATATCCCCCAAGTGTCTGTGGAGCTCCCTATGCACCAGACGCTGGACCTGACCTCGGGTGACAGGATCACGTCTGTGTGTGCTCCCGGGGGGGGGGACACCATCCCCTGAGGTGGTTCCACCTGAAGGTAGTGCAGGACCAGTAAATGAAGAGATCCCTGGATGGGTCCCACGTGTGATGTGGCCTGGTAACATGGCCAGATGTGGTGGGGGAGGTGGTTTTGCTAGCAACTGTTCCCTAAACATGTTATTGTGTCACTGTTATAGAACATATGTGGGTAGTAATAGTCCACACATTCCCAGATCATGTTCAACAGCATGCATAGATATCCCCAATAATACAAAACAACAGATGTTCAGCAATCACATAGCAAACAGACTATGTGCATATATGGAACCACAGTGGCCCTTACAATGGCATCCAGGTGACATTGTCTGTAACAGGCCATCAATGATAGTGTCCCCACAGTGAACATGGCTACAAACATATAGCATAAAGTGTGGTACAATACGATATATGTCCCAATGGTAGATATTCTGTAGCCATACCTATTGAGTTGTGTGATCAGATTGTTGTTGCAGATATGGTGGGGGGAGACAGAGATGTGTATTAAGAACTATGATAACCTTGCTGTATGAGTTGCTGAGACCTGTTTCCAATCTTGTTGTCTTTCAGGCAAGATGTCCCATGAGTGACTTCCTGTTATACAGCAGAGGAGAATGAGGTCATCATCACATACCTGGTGCAGCACTACCAGGTGTTGTTTGGCAGAATAGCCCATGAGAAGCAGGAGCAGACTGCCCTGTGGAATGATCTCGTCCACAGGGTAAATGATGTCAGCCTGCATAACCACAGTTATGAGCAGGTCCGGCATCGTTGCACTGACCTGGTTCGCAATGCCCATTGGCATGCTCCTGCAGTCAGGGGGGATCACCTCGCAACAGGGGGGGTCATGCCATCCATTCCCCTGACACATGTTGAGGAGCTCCTTGGCAGCCTCAGGTCACCTGCTAGCTGACCCACAAAACATTTGGCGGAGAGCATGTTGAAGGTGGCTGCTACCCACACAATGGCAGAGGAGAGTGCAGGTAAGGCCACAGGGTACATCAATAGACCATTGTTGCATATCCATCCGCATCTGTACAGTTAGATCATGCATATGTGTGATGACATATATATATATATATATATATATATATATATATATATATATATATATATATATATATATATATATATATAGAGTCTGTTGCTGCGTAGTAGTAATAAACAGATGTGCATAAGCTGTAGCATTGCGGGCTTGTACTGTTGATGTACTGTAATGCTGCACCCACCCTGTACCAGTGCCACAGCTGTGGCTACTGACATCACATCTCTCACACACTTATGTAGGTCCCTCTGGTATACCTCCAAGGCAGCAGTCTGTAGCTGGTGAGTATGATTTGTATTCAGGTCTGCCAATACACCAGTCATGTTATGGCTATGGTATAGAACATAATGGTGGGACAAATGACCTACATTAGGGACATGTGTGAAACATCACCCTTATACAGTACTTAAACAGTGTATATACCAGTATTACAATGGAAACTGTTACAGATCTACACTGCGACATATCATAATACTGCAGTCCACAACCCTTACAACCTGCAATGTGGTCCTAACATGAGCAATGAGTGTGTAATATGGAATCGTATGTTAGGGCAGCAAATATGGGGAATACATCCCTTCACAAACACTGGAAGCATATCTGTGCACACACTCCAGATAAAACATAGAGGAAGCAGCTGTTGAGGTACTGACTGCATGCATTTGACATGAAAATGCACGTTCCAGCAAGTACACATCCCCAATGTTACACCAAGAATTGGTCTGCTGTCCAAGACATTTGGCCATCAAATGTGCACACTTACCTGCAACAGAGGCAGCGGTGGCTTGCACACATCTTATATGCCATGGCATTGGCCCCATACTCAACAGGTAGCACCCATGAGCTGGGCATGTAGCCATACCTCACCATTGCATATACCGTGGCAAACAGTGCAGACAGTCACGTATGTGGTGAGGATGTATGGGACAGGAATAATGTAGGAAATAAACAGATGGCAATCCAAGACAGATGATGTCACATGTAGCAAACCAATCATGCAGGCTGCCTAGTAACAAGCCACAACACTGAGGGGGTTGCAGGAATGTCTAGCAAGTACTAGCTGTGCAGTATCCGTGTCAGCAATTGCCTGGGCTCTGCAAACGAGTGGACCATGGGATAGAGTAATTAGATGTGACAGTTGTACCACAGGAAACATCAACCACATATCTCTACAGGTAGCATATGCATAACAGAAGAGGTCCCCAAAAGGCATGCATTGCAATGTGCACTGGTGTGCTGCAGAAGCAACACCTCACCCCACCTCAGGCCCACCATCCCCATCTGTATGGTGCTGGTGCCAGTGTACACTGTATGTTTGCCATTCATTAGCTGGGACTAGGCTGTTACACATGGTGTTCACTGTTTGGGACACTGCAAACTAACACACATGAGAAGGCCACAGTAGTCAAGCATGTGCAAATAGGCAGAAGGTGGGGAGCGGGTGTCATCATGACACAACCGTGCACTGCAGCAGGAAACCAAATGATGCTGTGAATGGCTGTATCTGCACACAGTCAGGGTCAAGAACTGTGGCAGATATAACCCTGACTCCACAACAATAGTGATGGCAGTGTGTGAACTCCAAGGGCTGTGCACATGAGTTGCACTTGCAATCATGCAGAGTTGGGGGACAAGTGTAGGGGCAGACTGACCATATACTGGCAAATGCAGATGGCCCATGCTAGTATATCCCTGCCAGGAATAGTGACTGCTGTATTACACATAACAGTAGATGCAACAAACCATCATGATAAGTGCGTAAATACACATATGCACCCACGGAGTGTATGCATCTCAATCAGTATCAACACAACTAACACATTTGTTTGACACTGCATTTGATTGTACAGGACATGTCACATATCAGGTTCATGTAATGTTAACATATACAGTAATTTGGTCCCATGGCATATCAAGGAAAAGGGTGCCATATCAATAAAGGTGTGTACACTCCCCATAGCCACCTATATTTATTTATATGTGTGTGTGTGTGTGTCTGTATATATATATATATATATATATATATATATATATATATATATATACAACTCATAATATATATATATACACGTATATATATATATATATATATGTACAACTCATATATATCCACGCACACACACACATATATATATATATATATATATATATATATATATATATATATATATATATATGTGTGTGTGTGTGTGTGTGTGTGTGTGTGTGTGTGTGTGTGTATGCCTACATATATACAAACACACACACATGTATATAAATACATGTTCCCTAGTTTTGCATCACAGTGCTGCATGCTATGTGTGTGGGAACATCACACATATCAAAACATACACACATATATATATATATACACATATATATATATATATATATATATATATATATATATATATATATACAGCAGTAAGTGTGTGCAACAAGGACGGTTATGTCATGTGTGAACCCCATGTTGGGTCTACATTGCCCTTGTTTGTGAAGGAGGGAATGGGAATTTGGGGAAGGATAGCAGGTATATTTGTTGAGGTGGGTTGGGTTGGAAGATAGAGAAGACAGTCTACTGGGGCAGTATATGACACATGTGGTGGGTAAACACCCTGGATGGGGAGTGTCATCTGCAATGTGGTAGCCCCATGAGCCCCCATATGGAAACAATGAGAACAAGGCCCCCACCCATTGCCAGTCACAACATCACTTCATGGCCCTGAAGGTGCCTGGGCTGGAAGCTAAGCAGGAGGAACATGTGGACCCTGTGAGTGTGCACTGAGGGCCTCAAGGTGCTGTAGCACATCTCCCAAGTCTCTGTGGAGTTCCCTATGCAGCAGACCCTGGACCTGACCTCAGGTGACAGGATCACATTTGTGTGTGCTCCCGGGGGAGGGGACACCATCCCCTGAGGTGGTTCCACCTTAGGGTACTGCAGGACCTGTAGATGCAGAGGCCCCAGGGTGGGGTCCCACATGTGATGTGGCCTGGTAACATGGCCAGATGAGGTGGGAGAGGTGGTTTTGCTAGCAACTGTTCCCTAAACATGCTGTTGTATCACTGTTATAGAAATATGTGGGTAGTAAAAGTCCACCCATTCCCGGATCTTGTCCAACAGCATGCATAGATATCCCCAATAACACAAAACAACAGATGTACAGCAATCACATAGCGAACAGACCACATGCATATATGGAACCATAGTAGCCCTTACAATGGCATGCAGGTGACATTGTCTGTAACAGGCCAGCAATGATAGTGTCCCCACAGTGAACATGGCTACAAACACATAGCACAAAGTGTGGTACAATATGATATATGTCCCAATGATAGGTATTCCGTAGCCATACCTATTGAGTTGTGTGATCAGATTGTTGTTGTAGATATGGTGGGGGGAGACAGAGATGTGTACTAAGAACTATGATAGCCTTGCTGTATGAGTTGCTCAGACCTGTTTCCATCTTTTTGTCTTTCAGGCAAGATGTCCCATGAGAAACTCCCTGTTTATACAGCAGATGAGAATGAGGTTATAATCACACACCTGGTGCAGCACTACCAGGTGTTGTTTGGCAGAATAGCCCATGAGCAGCAGGAACAGACCGCCCTGTGGAACGATCTTGTCCACAGGGTAAATGATGTCAGCCTGCATAACCGCAATTATGAGCAGGTCCAGCATCATTGCACTAACCTGATACGCAATGACCATTGGCATGCTCCTGCAATCAGGGGGGATCACCTCACAACAGGAGGGGTCATGCCATCCACCCCCCCGACACATGTTGAGGAGCTCCTTGCCAGCCTCGGGGCACCTGCCCGCTCACACACACAACATCTGGCGCAGAGCATAGTGGAGGTGGGTTCTACCCACACAATGCAGAGGAGCGTGCATGTAAGGCCACAGGTTACATCAATAGACCACTGTTGTGTATTCATCCGCATCTGTACAGTTAGATCATGCATATGTGAGATGACATATATATAGTCTGTTGCTGCGTAGTAGTAATAAACAGATGTGCATAAGCTCGTAGTATTGTGGGCTTGTATTGTTGATGTACTGTATTACTGCACCCACCCTGTACCAATGCCACAGCTGTGGCTACTGACATCACATCTCTCACACACTTATGTAGGTCCCTCTGGAATACCTCCAAGGCAGCAACCTGTAGCTGTTGAGTATGGTTTGTGTTCAGGTTTGCCTGTACACCTGTCATGTTATGGCTATGGTATATTCCATGCACACACTTAACACACCTACCCATAATGCATGCTGTACATGTTCACGTATTGTTGCTGTCAAGTGCACTGCATCACAGTGGTTACCATGATGGTGTATCTGACTGGTATTTCAGACTCTTGCAATATAACTAACATCCTGTCACTGCAAAATGTGTGCACAGAGAAGAACATAATGGTGGGACAAATGGCCTACAGTAGTGACATGTGTGAAACATCACCCTTATACAGTGCTTAAACAGTGTATATACCAGTATTACAATGGCAACTGTTATAGATCTACACTGTGGCATATCATAATACTGCGGTCCACAACCCTTACAACCTGCATTGTGGTCCTATCATGAGCATTGAGTGTGTAATATGGAATCATATGTTAGGGCAGCAAATATGGGGAATACATACCTTCACAAACACTGGAAGCATATGTGTGCACACACTCCAGATAAAATATAGTAGAAGCAGCTGTTGAGGCACTGACTGCATGCATTTGTCATGGAAATGCATGCTCCAGCAAGTACATGTCCCCAGTGTCACACCAAGAATTGGTCTGCTGTCCAAGATGTTTGGCCATCAAATGTGCACACTTACCTGCAACAGAGGCAGCAGTGGCTTGCACACATCTTACATGCCATGGCATGGGCCCCATACCCAACAGGTAGCACCCATGAGCTCGACATGTAGCCATACCTCACCATTGCATATACCATGGCAAACAGTGCAGATAGTCATGTATGTGGTGAGGATGTATGGGACAGGAATGATGTAGGAAATAAACAGATGGCCATCCAAGACAGATGATATCTCATGTAGCAAACCAGTCATGCAGGCTGCCTCATAACATGCCACAACACTGAGGGGGTTGCAGGAATGTCTAGCAAGTACTAGCTGTGCAGTATCCGTGTCAGCAATTGCCTGGACTCTGCAAATGTGTGGCTCATTTGTTAGGGTAATCAGATGTGACAGTTGTACCACAGGAAACATCAGCCAGGTCTCTCTACTGGTAGCTTATGCATAAGAGAAGAGGTTCCCAAAAGGCATGTGTGCAATGTGTACTGGTGTAACAAGACCACATTGGAAACTTACAGATAGTATCATGTATGATACATGTGCTGCACAACCAACACCTCACCCCACCCCAGGCCCACCATCCCCATCTGTACCATGCCGGTGCCAGTCTACACCATATGTTTGCCATTCATTAGCTGGGACTAGGCTGTTAAACGTGGTGTTCAGTGTTTGGGACACTGCAAACTGACACACATGTTGGCCATAGTTGTCAAGCATCTGCAAATAGGCAGAAGATTGGGAGGGGTGTCATCATGACACAACAGTGCACTGCAGCAGGGAACCAAAGGATGCTATAAATGGCTGTATTTGCACACAATCAGGGTCAGGAACTGTGGCAGACATAACCCTGACATCACAACAATAGTGATGGCAGTGTGTGAACTCCAGGGGATGTGCTCATGAGTTGAACTTGCAATCATGTAGAGTTGGGAGACATGTGTAGGGCAGACTGACCATATACTGGAAAATGCAGATGGCCCATGCTAGTATACCCTGACCAGGAATAGTGACTGCTGTAGTACGCATAACAGTAGGTGCAACAAACCAACATGATAAGGGCATCCACACATATACACCCACGAAGTGTATGCATCTCAATCAGTATCAGCACAACTAACACATTTGTTTGACACAGCATTTGATTATACAGGACATATGTCACATATCAGGTTCATGTAATGTTAACATATGCAGTAATGTGGCCCCATGGCATATCAAGGAAGAGAGCGTCATACCAATAAAGGTGTTTACACTCCCCATAGCCATGGTAAGGGTTGATTGTTGTCAGTGTAATTGTAATGTATTGCTCATACATGCACTGCTAATGATGACATCTGTAAATCAGACAGCAGGCATTCACAAATGACATCTGTCTACATATCATCCTAGGTATGTGTCAGACAAACACATAGGGCCTGTGAGAAGCAGAGTAGACATAACTGATACAGTAATACACATTCAGCAATGGTGTGTACACCTGTGAGATATGGTGCACAGTACATGGCAGGGTGCTGAACAGGTGCACAGCAATACTGTGTACATGGGTGCAGTGTTTTTCAGGGAAAGGGGCATCACCTACTAATACAGCCCATGCACCACACACATGTATACTGTTGCTAGCATGGATTGACTATAGCTGCACTGCATGCTTTTGAGTTCCATGTTATGCATGTTGATAGATGGGTAATGGGAGGTCTGTGTGTAATATCTTCATGTAACCTCACCTGTAAGTGTGTGTGTGTGTGTGTGTGTGTGTGTGTGGGGGGGGGGGGGAGAGGAGTGGGGGGGCTATTTTGTCTGTAAGTGCAATCTGGTGGAGTGGAGGGGGTTGATGTATGTAGGATGTGAGTGTGTATGTGTGTGTGTGTTTGTGTATGTGCATCCATGCATGCACATGTGTGAATGTGAGGTTGTTAATACGTCTTGAATTCCCTTTGGAATTGTGCAGTACATGGATATAGACTGACACATGAGACACCAGAAATACTTGTCTGATATGTAATCTCAGGACAGCTGATAGTATAATGGTCTCTAGTATGGAACATGCATTGGGAGGGAAACTAGACACCAGGTATACTGTTAAAACTGAAATCAGCAGACAGGTGAAAGAATACCCATGTATGCATCACTACAGATGCATTGGAGAATTTAGACAGCACCAGTGAGTGTAACCAAATATTACTGTTGCCCACATAATAAGTTAATAGAGCAACAGATCTTGCATCTAGTGAGCAATAGTGACATATGACTCTCCAGTGCGTGACATTACTGAGTGACTGTAGTAGCCCCTAACATATGGGAGCCATATTCATGATGTCTGGACAAACCCAGGGTGAGCACTGGATGACAGCGGTGAGTTTTTGTAAAACCGATTCCAATCAAGTCAGAGAGGTAATGGAGTAACAAGTCATGTTTTGTGGTCACTTGTCTAGGCAATTGGAAGAATGATACATTAATGATTGGTATTAATGAGTGTATGTTTCCAAGTGTGATGCAGGATGGGGAACTTAAGAGAATAAACCAGGGACAGTCTGTAAACTCAGGAGCAGGTAGGTATTATGGTGGAATGTCAGGGTGTGTGTGTGTGGGGGGGGGGGTATGGGTGTACTGTTAAGCAATGATGTACAGGTCTTAAAGTGCATTTCTTGTTTTCCCCTCACAGGTGGCAAGGTGAGTCAGGATCCCCCCTACATGCAATCTGATGTTGGTGTCCATACAGACACTGAAAATGATGATAGGTGTATTGAGGCACAAGTGGGGTTGTCAGAGGCCGAAACTGCACCATCGTTTGACATCCCCCTATTATCCATCACATTCCCGCACACAGTCACAGTGCCTATAGATACCGCATCACCAGTGGCCATACCAGAGGGAAGTGCATGGTACAGCGTGGTATCTATGGCTGCTGTGTCTGGACACAGCAGCCATAGCTAGATATCTGGCATGGTACCACATAGGCAGATGTACAGGGGTGCTCGTGGGAGAGCCACGGGTTATCATGCCCCTGGCAGAAGTGTCACATCTGGTACCACCAGATATATGTTTCAGGCTGTCATGGAAGCACAGGCACGTATAGAACAGTACACCAGACAGGGTCTGAGGCTGCAGAGGGCTTCTTTTTTAGCTGTAAGTGACAACATCCATGATCTTGCAGATGCCCTCCGTTATTATACAGAGGTCATGGATAGACAGTGAGGTGAGATGGTGGGCCTCCTAGACCATGGATTGTCCATGCTAGAGCATGTGGTGGGATTGGTGCGACAGCCACGTGGACGTAGGCCAGCAACACCAGCATCTGGCAGCTGACGTGGTCATGCAAGGACACCAAGCTGCTCCTGTAGTGCCAGTACCAGTCCCAGCACTGCAGGGGAGGGGCACTGTCCATACCACATCACAGCAGGCCACATGCACATGGACCTGGCCAGTCCCAGGAGGGACCTGGTTCCAGAGGACATATGTCATCATCAGGGGAGAGTAGCATATCAAGGCTTGTACCTGGATGTGCCCATGGAACCCCTGGCAGGAACAGTTCTCATGTCCATGGCCAGAGGCGATGAACTTCATACCCTGCCAGGTATGGTCTGCAGCTGTCCAACAAACACTGGTATAGGGCAGCCACATGGCAGAACTGTGTGCATGCATACCCACACACAAACTAACACACCTAGGGGAACCCCATATCTACACACACCACATCACCAGGGCCATATCAGTAACTTAAACCTCTCACTCATACACATGGCGTAAAACGTATGGCCCACCCTAGGTCTCTGGCAAACCAAAAACACACCCTGTGCATATGATGATACTTGTGCCACATCCCTGTCATCCATAACATCGATGCAGGGACAGGCTAATGTGGTTCTGATGCACACGGTGACTCTAATACAATGTACCAATGTACTGCTGTGTAACATGTCAGCAGTAATGTTTAATGCTAAGATGTCAGGTATTGTAGCTGTCCAGTCATAATGCATAGCTGTTAGTAACACTGAGTGATTGTGGTCTCCATGATGTTATCCATTTGTGTTGTAGGTGTCCATGTGTCAGCAGGAGGATGGTCTGCTGTCATATCTCACAAGGGGTATGGCACTGTGGTGA
>NC_056725.1:1300756941-1300801941 GCF_019279795.1 Protopterus annectens | reverse complement strand
CAGGTTGACCCTGCACCTACATTGGCAGCATGATACAGGTATTCCCTGGTCTCAGTGGCATCTGTCCATACAGGGCATATGTATAAAGCATGGTATGTCCCTTGTGGGTTACATTTGCTGGCTGTACAGTTGTTGCAGGTGTCCAGTGGGGAACATAGTGAAGGAGCACTGTATGCAATGATTTGCCTATTGTAGGGATGGGACAGGGTGCCATGCCCTCTGTAGTCCACTGCAATCACACCATGGTTACTATCTGTGGGCAATATGCAGGGAACTACCAACATAGTAGTTGTTGCCTAGCCAAGTGTGTTTGTGTATGAGACATGGTTGGAGAGTGTTTTCTGGGTAATACAAGGGTTGCCTATATTGTTCGCCAAGCCATGATGTCACATGTAGGGGTATGGATTGTCTACCCCAGCCTCTCTGTTGTTTGACATCTGTTATCCTTGTAAGGTGGACATTGTGACATATAATAGGCCCACCATATAAGGAATTTTCAAAACCCGCTCCACAATGAGTCTAATTGTTACACACTCATAGCTACCTCCACACAGGATACAAACAGCAAACACACACACACACACACCAAGTCTCACAGATGCCATGTCTGGGAATAGAACACCTACCTAACTAGTACATCACACTACAGCATTACGCAGTTCTAGCACGCGCCATAGATATATTGGGCTACTTCTTCCCCAAAGATGTATTTCAAAGTGAATGACATCAGCAGGCTTGCCAAAGTAGGGCAATGGAAGTTGTAGTTACTGTGAATGGCTTCAAAAGCATTGACCCCTACACAGACAAACAAACTTTTATGCTTGCCATGTCTGGGAATAGAACTCCTACCTAACTAGTATATCACACTGCAGCATTATGCAGTTATAGGACGCACCACAGAGGTTGCTGTGCTATTGCTTCCCCAAATGTGTATTTCAAAGTGAATGACATCAGCAGGCTTGCCAAAGTAGGGCAATGGAAGTTGTAGTTTCTGAGAATGGCCTCAAAAGCATTGATCCCTACATAGACAAACAAACACATGCACAAACACATAAACCTTTACACGTGTCATGCCTGGGATCAGCACTCCTACCTAATTAGTACATCACACTACAACATTATGCAGTTATAGAACACACCACATAGCTTACTGGGCTAATCCTTCCCCAAAGGTGTATTTCAAAGTAAATGACATCAGCAACCTTGCCAAGGTTGGGCAATGGAAAGTGTAGTTATCAGCTCTAGGGCCTATGCATGCCTAGACATGACAATTCCCTGGCTATGTCTTCCCACAATATTTACTTCCCTGGACCTCTGTCGAGCAGGGCAGCTGATATGACCCCCGGGGTCAATTTCCTATCTCCCATCCAATCGTCCAGGTTCCTTTTGAACATGTAAAGCCCTTAGTGGTGAGATGTGCCACATAGTTGGGTTTCCTGACTGTTGAGGTGATGTGGTTATCAAAGGTGTGACCACTGTCCACCTGTGTCCCTAAGTCTGTTATCAGGCTTTAGGTGTTTAGTGTACTGCCACCTATGTGGTACTTCACAGGTATATGTCCCTTCCCAATGGGTATAGCTATATATTTCTTGGCATTGATCTTGAGGCCATGGCCCAGGCACCAAGCATGTCTTTCTTTAAGGCCCTTCTGTAGAATATCCACATCATGTGTGGATTCAATATTAGCTCCCAGTGTGCAGTCATCTGCACCCTTTGTTTGCCAGAGTCCCTTTCTGTTGGACTGTACTTCAGAGCAGAATATGCCAAACAAGGGCGGTGCCAGGACTGAACCCTAAGGTACTCCAACTGTCACTTGTCTGGGGCTGGGGTTGGAGTCACCGATGTTTACAGTGTGGGTTCTGTCAGTGCAGTAGTTGACAGCCCATCAGGTGGCATAGGGATTAATGGCCAGCTTGATGCATTTATCTATGATTCCAGACTGGAGGATGGTGTCGAAGGCCTTAGTGAGGTCTGGGTAGGCTGTGTGAACCACCTTTCCCTCGTCCACAGCTCTGGAGACGGATTCACATTTTTCAATCAGGTTGAGGTGACATGATCGGCTCTTTACAAACCCAATCTGGTTGGGGTCCAGTGTTTGCAGGTTGCTGATGTCTTTGCTTTAATTTCCATGATAATACATTTCATGGCCTTACAGATCAGGTATGCCATACTGCTGGGGCTGTAGTTCCCAGGATCCAAGGTGGATCCCCCCTTGTGGACTGGGATAACTGTAGCTGTGCACCACACAGTGGGCATGAAGCCTGAGGTGTGGCTATGATTAGGCATGGCACGTAGGTGAGATGCCAGTTCAGTTTGTAGCTCGTGTAGTACATAGCCCAGGATGTTGACTGGTCCCATAGCTGCTGTTGTCATAGCTCTGGAGAGTGTGGTTTTTACCTATGTGACCATTATTATGGGAATCTGGCAATCTTTCCGTGTTGAGATGGGCCCTTTGGGGGGTGGGAGGGAGGTGCAATTGGCACTGAATTGATCCACCAGGATATTGGCAATATCCCTGGGAGCAGTATATTTAATACCATCCTGTTGTAGCTCAGAGCAGATCTTAGCATTGCCATTTAGATTCCTCACATAGCTATGGAACGGTTTGCAGATGTCTTTGACATCTTTGGCTATATTATGTTTGTAACTAGCTTTGGTGGATGTCATGAGGGATCTCTGCTTCTTACTGTGGCTGGTAAGGGTGCATTTTGCATCCTGGAAATTCCCCCATTTCTGCAACAATTTCTTACCTCTGTTGTACAGTATGATTATGGCAGGGGGTCACCACATTGGCTTCTTTTTCTTGGTGGAGAGCATCTTGGTTCTATATTGGATGGCACGATTCATGCACATGTGGATGTGCTCATGCAGTGCCTTCATGTAGGATTCAGCAGTCATCCTTTCTGTTCCCATCTGCATGGGTGTCATGATGTTAGTCATGTCTGACATGTGTAGCATGACGTTGGTTTTGGAGATGTGTGTTAAAGAGGTTTTCTTACTGAGGTGTGGGGGAGGGAAGTTGATGTTAAGGGTGATTAGCTCATGGGCAGACCTGACCACCGATTGGATGACCATAGGTGTGTATCATTGATTTCCCATGTTGGTAATGACCAGGTCTAGGACATTTGAGCCCCTGGTGGGACTATGGGTTACTTGATCCAGGGCATTGGGACTTATGACTTCCATGAACCATTGGGCACACATCAAGTAGTTTTCCCAGTTAATGGCAGGGTAGTGTAAGTCACCCAGCATTAGGGTGTTTGATTGTATCATAATATTTCACAGTATGTTTCAAAAGCTGTAGAGGGAATCATGATACATGGTGGGAGGTTCTGTAACAAGCTATACAATTTGGAATGCAGTCTAACCTATTGTTAGTTGCATCAGGGGTATTTTAGACACATTCTGTTTGGTAAGTAGCCTGGTGGTGTGAATATCCTTGCTGAATATGGACACTCCTCCACCTTCATTGTTTTGGTCCTGGTTTGGTGGCCAACAGGTGTGGTGAGAGCTGTACCTGATATTGCAAGTGTACTCTCTGGAGCCTAGGGTCAGGTCTTTGTTACTGCACAGTTATCAATGTTCTCCATTTTTAGGTGTGCGTAGTGACTGTGAATGGCCCAAAGAACATTGATCCCTACACACACACACAACCAAACACACACACACACACACACACACACACACACACACACACACACACACACACAGTTTCACAGTTGACAAGTCTGGGGATAGAACTCCTACCTAACTAGTATGTCACACTACAGCATTATGCAATTACAGCACACACCATGGAGATTACTGGGTTACTCCTTCCCCAAAGGTGTATTTCAAAGTGAATGACATCAGCAGGCCTGCCAAAGTAGGGCATTTGAAATTGTAGTGAGTGTGAATGGCCTAAACAGCATTGATTCCTACACAGACAAGCACAGACACACACACATACACACACACACACACACACACACACACACACACACACACACACACCACACACACACACACACACAAAGCACACCCCCCCACCCACAGTTGTCATGTCTGGGATTAGAACTCCTACCCAACTAGTACATCGCACTACAGCACTATGCAGTTATTGGACATGCCACCGATATTACGGGGCTACTCCTTCCCCAAAGGTGTATTTCAAGTGAATGATATCAGCTGCCCTGCCAAAGCAGGGCATTTGAAATTGTAGTGAGTGTGAATGGCCTAAAACATTGATCCCTACACAAACACACACCCATACACACACACACACACACACACACACACACACACTTGCCATGTCTTTGATTAGAACTCCTACCTAACTAGTACATCACACTACATTATGCAGTTATAGGATGTGCCACAGAGATTACTGAGCTACTCCTTTCCCAAAGGTGTATTTCAAAGTGAATGACATCAGCACCTCTGCCAAAGTAGGGCATTTGAAATTGTAGTGAATGTGAATGGCCTAAAAAGCATTGATCCTTACACAGACAAACACACACATTTGTCATGTTTGGGATTAAAACTCCTACCTAACTAGTACATCACACTACAGCAGTACACAGTTATAGGATGCACCATGGAGATTACTGGGTTACTCCTTCCCCAAAGGTGTATTTCAAAGTGAATGACATCAGCAGCCCTGCCAAATAAGGCCTTTGAAATTGTAGTGAGTGTGAATGGCCTAAAAAGCATTGATCCCTACACACACATATAGTTGTCATGTCTGGGATTAGAACTCCTACCTAACTTGTACATCACACTACAACATTACGCCGTTATAGGACGCGCCATGGAGTTTACTGGGCTACTACTTCCCCAAAGGTGCATTTCAAGGTGAAGACATCAGCAGACTTGCCATAGTAGGACAATGAGGAGTGCAGTCTGTTGCATGGCTCATAACCCATTCATCTAGAGGCAAACACACAACACTCAGGTACACAAAGGTTTATATTCCACAGGTACATGTATACAACTGCTAGATGACTACTGACTTGTACAGTCATGTTACACAGTTAGCACAAGCACCACAGACACTATAGTGCTAAGGGATACCAGAACAAATGTCTTCGGTGATTGACACTTGCACATCACGTGGTTTTAGCTAATTGGATGTGTGCTGGGTGGGGCAGGCCTCATGATGGGAGGCTCTTTGTCACTGTCTGTCACTCTCTTCCACACATCTATGTATGTGTAATTCTGGCCTATTATAGTGTTCTGTTCTTGGTTATATGTGTGTATTCCTATCCAATGTGTGTGCAAAGCATGACTGATGTGTACTGAGGAGTGTGTGCACTAATATCTGCGACTGTCAGATATGTATGGTTCACTGTTGTTACCAGACATGGGCTTTATTTCTGTGTGTGTGAGCATGCCCAGTATGACCTTCTGTATTGAATGTGCAAATGTATTCCAGGTAGATTGTACTCCACTGCAGGCTTTTGTGCTCTACACCTACAGCTAGCAACCTGTTTCTGTGGGATATCTGTAGATTGGTTGACAATATGGGGTCAAAATGGGCAAAGGATAGTGGGTTACTGTAGGTAATTGTGTCTATGCTGCTTCTGCTACATGGTCTTGGTGTTAGCAGAGATATTCAGACTTATGTGCTGTTTTACACTGTGATATTTTATGTCACCAAGTACTGTCAGTTATACATATTTGCTTGCAGTGATGTCTTGGGTAACACAGGGTGAATGCAGCTGTGTCCAGTATTGTGGTCAGCAGCCTACATATTCTTGCACAATTATGCCATTCTGGAGGGGAAGCTGCAGACACTTGCTGCTGGGTCTGTGTAAATGGTTCAGCACCTTGGTACAGTGGTGGATGAGGATCCCATGCTTGTGCATCCATCAACGTGACAGTATGGCCATATCTTGCTGTGGCCATATCTCACAGCTGTACAGATTCGCACAGGTTACCCAGAGGCAGGGGTCATAAATCTGGACATTACTCCTTCACATTGTGGTTTACGAGCAGATTTGTAGCCACCCATTCTTGTGATTGCAATCAGAGATAGTATGTGCACACTGCTGAGTTTCGGACTTCCCACACTCCATGCCGCCCATGCTCCTACCTCCCCCTCCATTATTCTATCCTCTTCCAAACATTATGCAAACATTATCTGATATGTTTCCTATAGTTATCACCTCATCCCAGCAGTAATTTGGTGTTGGTCCACAGTTCATGCAGTAGGACATTGTGGACATGTTACTGGGATTTGTCCACATGACCTTCCATTTGGGTTCTGTGGACTGTGTTATGTTGTTATTGGCAAGTCCATGACATAACATACATTGGCAGTATGGGTGAAACACAGGCCTTTGGCAGAGGACTGTAGGCCATTTGGTAGTGATGCAGGCCAGCTGTAGCAGGCCATTGCATTCTGCCACTCCTACAGTCCCAGATTGCTATATACTATATTCCCCTGGGGTGACAGGGTAGGTGTGCAAGGTGTTCATGCCAATACTTCCTGTTATTATTGATCCAGTGATGAGGATGCTGGCAGGGTGCTGTTTACAGATAGGGACACACCTGCATGGGACACCTGTTCTGCATGCTGCATTCTTTAGCAATTGCCATACAGAGGTGGGGGTCATATTGTACTTATTCCCAACAGCAGGGATAAGACCGGAGAGGTACGTGCGGATAATGGTGAGATGAGCTGGGTGCATGTGTGCTATGGACACTACTTGCATCTGACTCACAGATATGCATGGGGCATTCCTCTTATGCTGGCTTGTGCAGGGACATCAGCTGTTTCTCAATACTTTATACCTGTGACCTTTGTGGTCTGCCAGTGTTTGGCCAGATGACATCGGTATTCCTTACTACAAGCCCAAATAATGTGCTGCTAACCTCTATGTACAATTCCAAGGGTGTGTCCATTTGACAGTTACATATTATACACTGTCTGTCTGGGGTACTTCCCCCTGTGTACTGCTTGTATGTCTAGGCCCACATTCATGCCATGTCCATCTTTCAGATGGTGACACATATTGCTTCCAAACATTTACTATAACTTACTGATGGAATGTGTTTTGCTGGGAAACATTGTTTTTGGCATTGCAGATGTGAGAACTTGGCCCTGTCATCGGCAGTACTGGCCAATGGCCACCAGGACAAACCTCACCATGCGTACATACTGACCACATTCACAGAATATACAACACACACATACCTGCTGACCATCTAAAAAATCTCCAGCTATACTCTGTGGCATATTGCCTACTCAGAGGTGATCTCTGCTTAACATACAAGGCCATGTCAAACCCTGAGCTGTTGGACATGCTCCACTTAAAAAAAATCCCAATCCCTCAGAGCAACATGCTCCAGGGATTTAAACCTTATCATCACAATGAACAAAACATGCTGGAGGGATAGGTTCCTGACCCAGAGACTTCCCATACTCTGGAATAGACTGCCCATACATGTCAAGCAGAGTGCCTCCTTGGCCCTCTTCAAAAGGAACCTTGATGATTGGATGGGAGATAGGAAATTCACCCCGGGGATCATGTCAGTCACCCTGCTAGACAGGGGTCCAGAGAAGTAAATATTGTGGGAAGAAATATCCAGTGTTATGGCTAGGCTTGTATAGGCCTTAGGGCTGATAGCCTAGTACCAACCTGTGAACCTATAACACACACACAACCCTGCATATTGTACACATGCTACAATCTATCTTGCTACCTTGGCCAGCTCCAGTAATCTGTGATCCACTGTTATTATACCTACACATACATGTTACTACATTTCTACATAGGATGGGGGGCACCTGACTGTTACTACATTTCTACATACGATTGGAGGGGCAAACCTGACACTTGTACACATTTGCTATGACTGTACTGGTATTTCAGGTACTCCATTTCATTCTGTATTCTGACTTATCATGCTCACTAGAGGCATATCAGTGTACTACAGGTCTTAGTTTTGATTGACCTACATTTCAGTTTCTGAGTTCTTACAGTTCAGAACTAACATCCCACTGCCTGACCTGTTGTTCTTTGTGCATGTATGTCTGGGGTGGGGAAGTTCTCCATAGCCATCAATCAGAGACCTTAGCACAGCCTTTGTTTGTGTTTGTCAAAACCTGTCCTGCTGGCTGAGACTATTGTTGGGTATGTGAGCCTCCCTGACTGGCATGTGTGTGTCCTATGGACACACATGTGGCCCAGCACATTTCCTGCAGTGAGTTTTCTCACCTTGTATATGTCTAGTACTGGCTACTATGGTGACACCAGTATTTGTTACAGATCTCATGCTGCCATTATAGCTGTCTACTATCTGCTGGCATCCCATTCAGCCACCTGATTACCTTGCATGCTCACACACATACCATAGATACAAGTAACAACACATACTACTCCATTCAGCAATTGATAGGGAGAGTGACTTACCTTGTGGCTGTGCCAGTATTGAGGGTGGTGCTGGAGGGCTGACTATGTCAGATGCACATAGTACACTCCCTATACATGGTTAAGCATACGTAGTGCCATGTTTGGCATCCCTTTTACTGTATGCGCGAGTCAGAGAGAGGTGTCATTCCCTGGGTTCCTACCATGTAAGTGTATGTGCTATGTGATGCCTCTTTGCCACAGCCTGGGCATACTGGGCATGCCTTCTTCTGCCTACTGGGGCAAACTCAGGTTGTTCCTCCTCTGAGTCACTCTTGCCTGTGCAGACCTTGGCAATGGTGGGGGCTGTGTGGCCCTGCCACATGCTGTTCCTGCTGCAGCTGTTTCTGCAGGATCATATTGTGTAGCATGGCACATATGATGACAATTTGGTTACATGTAACTGGTGAGTACTGCAAGGCTCCACTGGATGTGTCCAGGCGCCAGAACCATGACATGAGCATCCCAGACACATGCTCTATTATGATGCTGGTCTGTGCATATGCCTCATTATAGAGTTCTTGTTCAGGTGTGTGTGCATTTCTGATGGGTGTCATCAGCCATGGCTCCAGTGCGTAAACAGCATCCCCCACTAGGTGGCCATAAGGGATATCCCCATTGGCAAATCTTTGGTGCAGCTGCGTCAGATGCCAGATGTGGGAGTCATGATAGCTTCCAGGGCAGACAGCTCACACATTCATTATAATGTCCTGGGCATCGCACATGACCTGGCAGTTGGTAGAGGGAAGCCCTTGCAGTTGATGTAGACCCTACCCCGCTCATCGGGTGGTGCTTTGATTAATATGTGTGTGCAGTCTATAGCACCCACTACCTCTGGGTATTCTGCTATTTGGTGGAAGAGACACATATTGCTGGCCAATGCCTCATGGCTGTTGTGGAAAGTTACGTACTCACCAGCATGTGCTGACATGGCATCCAAGAACTGGTGGAGTACCCTGGATGCTGATTCCTGTGAAATCCCCATGACATTCCCAGTTGGCCTTTGGAAGGTATCTGTGGCTAGTATTCTTAGGCCTACACATACCTTGGTATCCACTGGGATGGGTTCCCCTCCGTTGGTTCTGTGTGTGAGGTGTGGCCATCACAGCTCAACAATTTTCTGTAGGAGGTCCCTGCCCACCCTATAGCACTCCACTATCTCCAGTTCATGTAGCCCCTGGTAGGTTACCCTGGGTCTGTACACTCTTCTCCTTCTCCTCACTATGGGTTGGTCATCAGCATTCTCATCCTCACTACCCTCAGCCTCTTTCACATGTTGATTTATTAGAGCTAATGCAGCCCCTATCATTTTGTTGCTTTTGTTTGGTAAAATTTCTGGGCTTGTGTACACCGGTGGTGCAGAGTTTGTGGGAAAAAACAGAGGGAAAGGTGTTTGCATAGTTTATAGTGGTGTGCTGGGCTGGGCTGGGCTGCTTCCTGTGTAATTGGCTGATTCTGATACATTTCACCTGACAGCTATGCTAGGTCTCCTTGATTACCTTCCTACTGCTGTTTTCCATTTCCAGTGCCTTCCTGCTTAAGCCCAGGGGCGCGCCACACAAACACAGTGCTCAGATGTGCACAGCACTGCTATTTCCTGGTTTACTTTTTTTTTTCCTTTAAAACATGGTGCGCAGCGTGCACACTAGCTTAGGCAATGTAAAGAGTGCTAGGCAGCCTCAGACACACCCTTTGCTTAGCTGTACTAAGCTGAGGAAAAACCCGAGCCACAGGGCTCCAATAAGCTTACAGTATGCCTGACACACCCCTCTTTGATGTCAGCTAGCTCTTAGGCTTGCACCATGGTCTTCCTGCACTGACACGGTTGGGTGCAGGCTAGCCATGAGGGGGGATCTAGGATTCAGTATCATTCTCCTCATTTGCATAGGATTGTCTGCTAATGCCTAGCTACAATTACCACACTGAGCCTTCTCCCTTAGCAACCACTATTCACTGGCCATGTTGTCTTCTGCCTGCCATTGAGTATAATGGCAAAATTGTGATTTTGGATAGAATGCTTATTTCAAGGTTTTTTTTTTATTTTTGTCCAGATCCCATTTGTGCGCCCCTGCCCTACACTTAAACAGCCAAAATCTGCTAAAAAAAAAAATAAAAATTCTTTTTTTTATTTTTGCAACTGTTTTCAATTCCAGTGGTCATATATCTGGCCATTGGCATGCTTTCCACATTATATACACCCTTTATTTGGAGCTGTCATGACACCGTTTTATAGTTTGCAGAAATGTACTCGGTTACTAACCAAGTACATTTTTGCAGAGTACACTAGTCCTGCACAGCTGGCTGCCAGCTTCCTAGATTGCAAATTCACCTCATTTGCATGGTTTTCACCTGCAAATGGGGTAATTTGCATACAAGAACTGTGTCCATGCAGGGATAGTGCAAGAGGGCTCCTGCACGTCCTGGGAGCTTATTCCTGGATCGCACTGTGGCCATATTGCCTCCAGCAGCTCCTGCACTACTCCTGCCCACTGTGCAGAGCTTGCTGAATCCTGGGTTATGTCTTTTCCTATTTAATAACAAACCACCTACCAGCTTCAGTATTCCAATCAGTACTAATCACCACCAAAATCCTTCCTCCCTCTAAACAGTATCTACCTCTTTTATCGTAAACACATTCTAAAACTAAAAAAATTCCATACCAGTTGCTGACAACCTGCCACCAGAATATCTCTGAATTGCTGCAAATGCTATAACATACCCTAGATCTATATTCAAAAACTGATTAATCATGCAAAGCTACATCCCCGTCATCTGAAAAAGAATCACACATCATACCTCTCCAATTATCAACCTATAGCTATTCTACATCCACTCACCAAATATCAGAAAAATGCATTCATTTCCAACTACTTCCCCATCTTCATAATTACTGTCTCCTCTCCAGCACTCAGCATGGTTTCCTTCTCACCACAGTACCACTATCACTTTGCTAAGTTTTACACAAATCATAAACTCTTATAGAAACATCAGCAGCTTAGTATTCTCTCTCTTCTTATTCATGTCAAAAGCATTTTACACTAAGGCCTGCTCCACAAACTTTTCTCCTTTAGACTATCCCATTCATCCCTTATCTGGTTCCATAGCTTTCTCACCAACAGACTCCGGACTGCTAAATGGAAATGAGATCTCCCTCCCTTTTATCTGTCTCTTTTGGGCATACTGTTCTAGGCCCTTTACTATTCAACATATTCACTAATAATCTTCACAAAGCTACCGAAGAAGCTTCCATAGTACAAGATACAGACAATGTCACACACATATGCTCTACACCAAGTCTACCACTACGCCACAAGATGACAAATGACTCCTTTCCCTTGGTTGAGGCCTGGCTAGATGACTACCAACTACTTTTGAATGCTGAAAAAATAATGCTATTTGGATCCAAATCACTGTAAGCACAGAAACAATCTTTCAACATCACATCAGCAAATAATACCTCACTTGAAACAATTTCCAGCACAAAGCTTCTTGGTGTTTTAATTGAAGATAACTTAAAATATGATCAAAACATCACTCAAGTCATCAAGAAAACTCACCAGAATCTGGGCTTCCTCTACAGAAAAAAACCTCTTCTCACTGACTACTCTAGGAATTCTTTAGCAACATGTTATCTTCTCCCTTCACTTATCTATGCAGCCCCCATCCTGACTAACCTTCACGCTAACTTAAAAAAATCAACTAGAGGTTTGCTATAATAAAATAGCTAAGTTAGCACCCAACTTACCAAATCATTCACACCACTGCCTAGCACTGAGGTACCTACATTGGCTCGAACTAACTAATTACCTTACCTACTTGTAACTGCTTAGTGCTCACAAAATAACAAACAAACCCAACACCTGCCTTCACAACAAAGCATCCTCAAACATTACTTACTTACAAGGAATTTCTGCCCACAGAGCAAATATCTCCATGACCAGGACTAAGTCCCCTAAGAGTGTAGACAACTCACTTTACTTAATCTATGCTGCTAGGCACTGGAACTGTATCCAACCCACTTTAAACCAAGAAAGCATTACCACACATTTCAAATACAACCTAAAACAATGCCTGACATCCTCATGGCTACAGTCAGGATTCCATACTGACTGAACTCACGTTTGTTTCTGTTTCTCTTCCATTGCTAATCTCTCTATCAATCACCCTAGTTCTTTCACCTTCTTTATCGCTGCTGCATTCTCTTTCATCCCCACTAGTGCTCCTCCAACTAACCTATGTCTGTAATCTTCTCCTACTAATATTCCCACCTTACCCACCTCATCTTATTACCTATCTACTATTATTTATGCCTCTTCACTACCAGAACTTTCTCTACTCATGTTTTTCTTGATTATTTCGGCTTATACCCTCACCATCCTCTATTTTCAGTTCTTTTTGGTTCTATTTTCAGTTCTTGATCTACTTACATCCTACATCATTAATGCAGATATGCATATGCTGACCCTCTGTGCATTATCATTACTCTTACATCTCCAGGTATTATGTTAACATGTCTTTGATGTATGTAAAATAATATAACTTCTAAAGCATATGTCTTTACTCTTTGTTTCAATATTACCTGCAAAGTAATGCTTAAAATATACCAAAGCACTGAAGACTGAGAAATGAGATGTTTGTAATATCCTTTACTGAGTACTTTCATCTTACAATAAACCAAAAGCTTTCCATTTACTGGAGATACATTTTATATCAAATACAAATGAAATATAATTAATAAATATACTATTTATAGCATGTTGTTTATTATCTATTACTCATTGAATAATTTAATTAGCAAATGACATATATTTCATATTATATACTTTTGTATTGCTTATTGTTTCAGTCTTACTAAGTACATGCATTTTAGGTTTCCTTCTTTTAGTTTGCGCTTTGTGCTGGGGTAGGATTTATGTACATAAATAAATAATGTTTAAGTTTAGAATTTAAAGTTCATATACAGTTTAAACTTACTGATCCTGGAAGATCATGAGCAAGAGAATCAGTGTTTATGGGGAAGATGTTTAAGGAGTTCTAAACTATTCAGCAATGCTGAAAGATTATGTGAGTGAAGTGCATCCTTGCATGGAGACTGTTGAGTATAATATATTTATTTAATTTCTGATGATAATAATAATAATGAAGTTGTCAGCCACTTCAATCACTGTCCACCCCCTCAAAATGGAAAGAAGGACAGTACATTATTTAAATATTATATGTTATATGATCAATATATCAATAAATAAATAGATACCAGGATATGCATGGCGGTACTGAGGCATGCAAGACAAGCATAATAAAATGATTTAACCAAAACAAACCACAGACATGTAGGATTAAAAAAAAAACAAAGGAACCACATCAAAGATGCTTGGACTTCATCAGAAAAGCTAGAAGTTTATAGGTAACAGAGGCTTGTTGAACTGCGTAAATGCAGAAGTCACTTTTCCGTCAGGTAAATGCTATGTTTTCGTTATATCTTCTGTTATTGCCACAGTGTTTGTTAATTCCTCACGTTATTCCAGGCTCATAATAAATTGATTTACTATACATACATACATACAAATATTTCAGACATGGCCATTAATGCCTTTCCAGCCTGTCAATATACCAAAATAGTTGTTCCCATAATAAGTGTTCATGCTGTTCTTAAAAATATCTAAACTAGTGTTTACTTTAATGTAATTTGGTAGCCTATTCCATGCATCAGCTGCACTCTCAGAGAACCAATTCGTACACTTCTCATTCCTATAGAAGTTTCTACATAGATTGGCTGACGATTCTCTACTACTGTCTGATAACCCCAAACATTTCCATTCCCAGAGGTTGTTGTCTCTAAATGCCCTGTATACCTGAATAAGGTCTCCTCTTAAATATCTACATGAGACACTGTGCAAGTTCATATATTTTATTCTTTCATAAAACCTTAAACGTTTCCATCCAGGGATGCCCTTGGTATATTTTCACTGTACTCTTTTCAGTTTAATCATACTTGTTTTCTTATAAAGTTTCCATATTGTTATTCCATACTCAAGTTTGGGTCTAATGTAACTAGTAAAAAATTATTTCATAATTTCTGATTTCCTAGACTTTATAAATCTTTTTGTATAACCTATAGCTCTGTAACTATCATCACCCAATTGGTTGATATGATTAGAAAAATTCAAACATGGATTTAACCATATAAAACTGAAATCCACAAGAACACAAACCAATGAAAAAATCCAGCAGCACAATATCAATCCAACGGAGACGGTGAAATAAAATCGAAAATTTAATGTGATACAATGGTAAGCGCTTTCGGCTGAAATTCCAGCCTTCATCAGACAAATGAATGTTCAAGCAAAAGTCTTATATAACTATTTCTCCTCCTAACCAATTATTTATTTTATTTTATTTTTATTTTACATTTGTTGACCGGGCTAGTCCAACTGGATATATGTCCATTTTCAGTAGAGGCCCGGGGAGAAAAGCTCCGCTTTTAAACTAGATAAAATCAAGACAATACAAAAAAAACACAATACAAAAAAGGATACATGCAATATGTAAAGTAAATAAAAATTTCTCCATCAGCTTAGGTTATATAGAAACTAAAAATAAACAGATTGTGAGTAGTAGGTTAATAAGGTAGAATGCAGTATTATGACCAAGAGAAAGGGATAGATCATTCAATATTAGTATAAAGGGTAAGAATGTGTCTTTGAAATGCTATAAAAAGGTTATGAAAGGTGAATAAAAAGGTAATGTAAGGTGTAAAACAGGGTAGATGGTGAAATTTTAGAGTACAGGGAAGTAGGAGAAAAAATCTGGAGGGTAGGTACAAGAGGAAGTAATTATAGTCAAAGTGGAAGAAATAGAAAGGTTTATGTATGAGGTGGGAAGATAAGAGTTCACAGAGGAATGAATAAGTAGTAAGGAGCATGCCCAGTGATAGCATGTTGGGAATAAGATACTAGGGTGGGGAAGAGTGAGGAATTGCTGTTATACTTCAAAGTGGGTAAGGAGGAGAGATATAGAAAAGGTAATTATCCAATTACTACATATAATTAGTACTTAAAAGGGCATAAACTCTACAAATTCTAAATTATAAAACATCTCATACATACATATATAACATATGCCTACCTATCTATCATTAGCTTTTAACTTTAAAATACTTTTGATAGATATAAAATCATTAAGACCTGGAAATTACGTGGCATTAAGATAAACTTGCCACCAATATTCCTTTGACTCTAATATAACTTTCCAAGGTCCTTTTCTAGGAGATGGAATAATTTGTTCCAATACTATGAATTGAAATTTATGTGTGGGATAATATACTAAATGTCTATACAATGCATTATTGCATGAATGCTTATTAATATCATATACATGTTCGTATATAAGCTGTTTCAATTTCCTTTCAGTTTTGCCTATATAATAGGCCGAACAGTGTACACATAATGCAGCATAGACTACTCTAGATGTATTACAATTATATTTACCTTTTAACTTTGTATGTATTCCACCAATTGATACTTGTTCAGCTTCCAATATATAGGAGCAATAACCACACATATTACATTTCCTCATTTTCCCTGTTATATTAGACATAGTATTAGAACAAGCATTACACCAGTCTTTTAGATTCCAATCTCTTTTATAAATAATGGACGGTTGTGTACCTAAAATCTTTGTTAAATTAATGTCCCCTTTTATAAAAATCCAATTCTTATAAATTAAACGTTTTATATCTGCAGAATCTTGAGTGTAAGTTGTGATAAAAGATATATTCACATTGTTACTACTATTACTGACTTCAACACTACCAGAGTCTGTAACATCACATGTCATACTCAATGTTTGCTGAAAAATGTCATCTGCATCAGACTGTTGCATTGTATCTATACTAGAATGTCCTAACAATGGTTTATAAAACCCAATACTTCTTTTGTACAAAACCTCATGAAAAATATTATTAACAAAATATTCAGGATAATCTCTATTTAAAAACATATTCATAATATAATGACATTCTTCAATAAATTCATCAAAGAGTGATACCATACGTGCAGCTCGAACCAGCTGCCCCTTTATGACTGCCTTTTTTATGTGCTGCGGATGATTACTTGTAAAATGCAAAAACTTGTTGGAATACGTGTTCTTCCTAAAAATATTTGCTTTTAAATTATTATGTGCCAAATCTTTAGACAATAATATATCCAAATAAGAAATACTATGCAGTCCAATCTCAAAAACTAAAAAATCTATAGTAGCATTTATGAACTGCATAAAATCATCCACCATTTCCATGGGACCATGCCAGATGAAAAAAAGGTCATCCAAAAACTGATTATACATATCTATGTGTTGCATAAATTGGGAGCAAAATAGATATTTTATTTCCCATATTGCCATAATAATATTGGCATATAATGTTCCTATTGGGGAACTCATTGCCACTCCCTTTATTTGTTTAAAATAATGACCATCATGGTAAATGTAATTATTAGTTAAAACCAATTCCAACAAGTGTACCAATGCATTTAATTCATCTTGTGCAATAGGAACAATTTCCGTAAAAAATTCAGTGAACCAATCTAAACCTGTGTGATGTGGTATGCATGTAAAGAGATCTTTGACATCCACTGTTATAAAGCGAATACTATCTACATTCTTTAGGTGCAAATTATTCACCTTAACAAGAAAATCCCAAGAGTCTCGACAAATATGCTTCAGATGTGCTACTTTTCCCTTTAAATGAATATCTATATACTTAGCCATAAAATATGTTTTTGACCCACCTGCATCCACAATAGGACGTAATGGAGGGTTTTGCAGATCTTTATGCAATTTAGGAGCCCAAAAAATAAAAGGAATTCTTGGATTTTGCACATGCATATAAAAAAAGGCTTCTTTTGTTATTTGACCTTGCCACAGCATATCTTCCAAAAAATAATCAATCCTAGCATAAGAAATATTAATTTCATTCAAAGAGACTTCAATATAGGCATCATCATATAAAATACATAACAATTGCTGATTGTTATCAAAAGCATTCATTATAACGAGTCCACCCCCCTTATCGGGTTGCATAATTCGAATGTCCCCATTCAATTTTAACTCATTTAAAGTCTCATATTGATCCTTAGTAAAATTCTTATGTTGATATTGTCTTTTGTGCTGTTGAAGTTGATGCCTGAAATCTAGTTCACAAATTTCTTCGAACAATTTAATTTTTGGATGCAAAGGAGGATTAGTAGAACTAGGAATATGCATAGGATTATTCACTAAACATGAAGCTTGTTGGTGTATTATTGCTAAATTCATTTTCCTAGTAAACAGTTTTAACTCGGTAATTAAGTCAGTAATTTTCGCTCTTCTATCTGGTATAAAGGTTAACCCTTTACTAAAAATGTTGGCATGCTCAGTACTTATAGCAACCTGACTATAATTGTAAATGCGATAGTCACCTGTTGCATTTGCAATAATTTGAAAGTTTTGAAAGTTTTGAAAATTATTGCTACAAGTGGTATCCACACTTACTGGTGTTAATTGTAATTGTTGCATGAACCCATTCTCTGCCTCCTCCACGTTCGTGTTTGATTGCCCTTCATGCTGTAACCCTCCTTGTTCTGAAGTCTTTCCGACCTGTGGAGGCCACCTTCCTCCAAAGGGAATTGTTGCTGTTTGTTGGCGTTCTTATTGTTGTAAACATGAACGCCATTATTAACTGCTGAGGTGGAGGAAACTTCCGCCAAGTCATTATGCCATTGCCCACATGGTGGCTTAGAGTAGGCTTGCCCCTTGAAATAATCCATTTTATCTCTTTGAAGTTTACGATCCTTTCTCTCTGCAGCTAGGTTACTATATTTGTCAACTTGTGTAAACACTTCTAAATATTGATGCTGAAAAGCCATAAATACTGATTGTTGCTTTATCTTAGTATCAAGTGCTTGAATTTGTACATTTAATTCATCCATTTTTATGGTATTATGCTTAATCAGTACTTGCAGAAGCTCACAACCCTTTGGTCAAAAAGTTGCAATAGTTCCTTATGTAACGCATTGTTTTCTTTTAAACCTGTGGGGTACTTCCAATACCTTAAACCTTTCAGAACCTGCTGTCTTTTTATACATTCATTAAAATAAACATTTTCATGGACCAATTTGCGATAATACCATACTAAATCATGAAATTCATCAACCATTGTTGTAAAACTGGGTGCCTGCTTATTCATCTCTATTGAATTATTTTGCACTTGATTCAACCATTGTGATAATTGAATGTCTCTGTATACAGAATCAACATTATTATCATCACTTTGTTGTTGTAATTGTATCAGCCCAGGAGGAATATTGTCTGTTCTGTTATTTCTAAAGTCAGGTAATCTATTATTAGTAGTGTTGTTACCAGAAAGTTGTTGTATAAGCTGAGTAAGACTTAACACCGATTGCTGAAGTGTATCAAATTCGGCTCTGGAGACCACCGTTACCATGTCTTGCGAGCTGCCTGAAGCCATAACAAACTGAAATCCACAAGAACACAAACCAATGAAAAAATCCAGCAGCACAATAACAATCCAACGGAGACAGTGAAATAAAATCGAAAATTTAATGTGATACAATGGTAAGCGCTTTCGGCTGAAACGCCAGCCTTCATCAGACAAATGAATGTACAAGCAAAAGTCTTATATAACTATTTCTCCTCCTAACCAGTTATCCAATTACTACAGATAATTAGTACTTAAAAGGGCACAAACTCTAAAAATTCTAAATTATAAAACATCTCATACATATATAACATATGCCTACCTATCTATTATTATCTTTTAACTTTCTAGCTAACACTTTCCACATTTCTTGTCTTCTCATCTAATCCTTCACCTTATATGCTTTCTTTTGTTTTTTGACACATTCAGTTGCTGCTTGATTTTTATCTTCTTCTGGTTTGATTTCCATTCCTGCTTGACACCAATATGTTTTTGCTAGACTAAGAAGGGGAGTCATCTTAGATTTATTCTCCTAATGTTTCAAAACTTTTGCTATATTTGAGTCTTGTAAGGTCAGCAGATATGTATGCAGTCCCACAATTGCATATATATATATATATATATATATATATATATATAAATAATCAATTTCAAATTTTTAAGTAGGCTCATACCTCCTTCAAAACAGGGAATATATAATCTTGGTATGCACTGATTTTTATAAATCATTTAATGAGCATGAAACATCATTCTTATTTTCCTGTCTAATTTATCCAACACCTGTTGAGGCCAGTCAATCACTCCAAAACTGTAAGTTAGGACAGGAAGAGCAAATTGGTTTATAGCTTGGATTATGTTACTAGATGTCTGTGTTCAGGATTAAATTAAGTTTTCCTTACTAAGTTTTATTCACATTTGTTCATGTTTTATTGTTGATCCTTCATCAATTTCCAAATATTTATACACTCCCTCTTGCTCAAGTTCTTTTATATCACATTCTTGCCCCAAACTGTTTTCTTGGTGCTGCAGCTTTCCTGCATTAATGGTTGCTTTTGCATATTTATCAAGACCAAATTACATTCTTATACCATTTGAAAAAGTTTTGACAACTTGCAGCTGTGCTTTCAGTTCTTCATCTGATGAGATATACAGTTTTAAATAATTGACAAAGAGAAGATGAGAAGTCTTTATACTTTGTTGCTTTCTGGGAGCCAAATTATAGCCATGGCCTAAACTGATAAGCAGACAGCTTAATGGGTTAAGGGCAAGACAAAAGAACAATGGTGACAGAGAGTCACCCTGGAATATCCTCCTTTGGATTTTTATCCCTGTAATAATAATTTGTCCTTTATCATGGCTTAACTGCAACATGATTTGCTACTGTTTCTTGGTTGCTATCATGTAATTTATCAGTGTAGGGTGTATCTTATACATTTTAAACACTCTTTTGTCCATGAATGTGGGATACTATCAAATGCTTTTTTATAGTCAATCCATGCCATACTTATATTCTTCCTCTGTTTACAGTTCTCCACTATTTAACAACAAATGATCCTTTGTTCCATATGACTTTCTTTTATTGCCCTTTTCTTCTATTGCCATAATTGAGTTTTCTTCTAAATATCTATAAACTCTGTTAGCATCAGTTCCAGTATATAGTTTATACATTGCTGGAAGGCAAGTTATTGGTCTATAATTTTTAGAGTAGCTTGTGGGTTCACTCTTAAGTAGGAGCATTTTTTCCTGTTTTTAGCCAGGCTTGTGTCTGTTTGGGGTGTGCATATTAATAGCTTTTAGTCATGGCTGCATCTTTGTGCAAAGATGTTAATACTTAACCAGAAGTTAGGTACTGTATCTGGGCCTAGGGTTTTCCAATTAGAGGCTTTTTTAACTTTGTTTCAATCTCTCTGGCTGTTATTTCATCCCATTTCATATTCTGTACCTTTAAACTTCTTATTCTTTCTTTTACTTCTTCTATCCATTTAGCATCTTTGTTATGTTCCACAGAATCTTCATAAATACTTCTCCAAAAATGTATCTATTTCTTCATTTTTTTGATGGTCTTTCAATTCCTTTTACCTTGTTTCTCAGTTCTTTAAAAAAACTTTTTTGAGTCATAAATAAATTGCTTATTTTACTTACAATGGTACTGTAAGTTCTTGCTGAAGTGTTCTGAGGTCATTATTACTAATTCCGTCTCCTCCCTGTGCTTTCTCTGGATCCAGTTTGCACAGTTCTTTTTCAGTATAATCAGATTTGATTTCAGTACCTAAGGTTACCTGAATGCCACTAGGACAACTTATCACCCCCTTTGTAGAGCCAAACTCTTTGGCATAAGATTTTGTAAATATATCTATAATCTGTTATGTCTGAGGATACATTTTAGAATACACACACAGTTAATCAATTTGTATGTCTTCACTCCTTCCACATTTTATGTCTCTATAAAAAGGTTCCCTATTGTGCTCAATATCTTTAACTAAATTTTCTTCATTATTTTCTTGATCTTGTCTTATACTATGCTTAATGTGTTTGTCCAGCTTGTTTATTATAGTTTTCAAAGCTGTAGTTTTTACTTCTTTTTCATTTCTTATATTTTTTTGGCCTCGTGCCTTAATCAAATATCTTGTTCTTATGGAAATATATCCTTCTGATGTTGTGTCCCTGTATCCTGATGTTAAAGATTTGTTTAATTATTTTTTGCATTCAAACAATTTATTTTTCAAAACTTTCCACATTTCTCCTGCAGTTTTTTTACTGAATGCATCACTCCAATTAGTTTTACACAATGGCTGTTTTGCTTCCATATAATCTGTAATTAACCTTCTGTTTCCTGGTTTAGATTGCCGTTTGGCAGAATTATCTAATAACAAATACATTTTTATAACTTCATGATCACTGTACATCAATGACGGTAAAACTTGACATGAAGTAGCAGTAGTTTCATTTGGAACACAAACAATGTCTAGCAAGTTCTAGTCACTGGTAATTTTTTTTTTTACAGTCTGAAGCAATTGCTGTTCTTGGACATAATTGTGAATAATTTCCTTACTACTGTTGTTGAATCAATATTATTCTAGTCTGCCTCTAGTAAATTTAAGTCCCCAGCCAATATCATTCTTCTGCTTTGTGTTTCATCCTAGAAATTTATAAATTCCACTAGGTCAAGTACTTCACTTTGTTGATCTATACATGCCAGCAATTGTTATATATTATATGATTGTCTTTATTGCCACAGTTACACAATATATACTTTTGGTGTTATTACTCAACATGTAATAATCAAATCTCATAACTATCTTTAATCCCTATCATAACATCTCCACCTGATTTTTTGTTAGAATGTCTGTTACAGTAAAAAGCATTTATACCCAGACAGAACTGGTTTCCAGTCATTGTTATTTAACCATGTTTCATAAACAATAACAACATCAATCTTGTGGGAGCATAGCAAGTGTTCCAATAAAAAAATCTTTATTATTAATGCACTTAGCATTAACAACCATCAAAGATGCATCGAATGTTGCTGTGAACTGTTAAATTTTTGTCCTGAAAAAAATCCTGCAATGTGGTGTCAAATATTACAAAATATATGCTGCAAAAATTCTCTTCCCTGATCTTAACAAGTGCATGCCATCCACTCTGAACACATGTACCCAAAATTAGGCTCAGATGCTCTACACATTTCCATTTTTTTAAAACAGGACATTTTTTTTACATGTAGGCATTTACCCCAAAAATCTTTTCATGCATAATAACATGGCTATAATATAGCTACAGAGTTCAAAGTAATTAAACACAAAAGGGTCATGATAAGCAACCTTAATGCAACGTTAAAATAAAATATAAGAAGCATACAATGAATGGCAAGGGAGAGATTAAATGACAGCAAAATGGTTACAGCGTCTATAGCTTACCCTGTACTTCAGTTAGGAGCACAGAATACCGTGACATTGCTTGAGGTTAGCTGAATCATAAACAAAGAAGGAAACACATTCATGGGTTTTGGAAAATCAACTGAGAAAACAAGATCAATTGTCTTTAAGCTCTGGTGAGGCCTATAGAATTGTGGTACTACAATTGATTGTGATCTATTAGAGTATAGATACGTATCATCCTCAGTTTTTGTGATAGTGAGAATGTTCACAGATGGGTGCAATGGTGTAGCATTTTCAAAACTGGAGTAATCTGGCCCTAAGAAGGTTTGGCAATGGTGTACTGCTCTGCTAGTCAAAAAAATACCCCCCTCTCCACCATATTATATGAGTAAGAACCTACAAAATCATTTGCAGCTTAAGAAGTGCTGGTCACTAGCTACAAAAGATTTTTGAGCTGGGCCATCAGATTACATTTCTCCATAGAAGATTTGACTTCCAGGGTGAAGAATATTCAGAATTTGTAGTACTAGGAGATTTTCAGATACCTGAGTGCTTTGACAGATTCATTTTTGCCCCAAAACACTTAATTAAACTCCACTGAGAGGGAGTTTGTCTGGACCCTTGCATTGGTTACTGATTGTATAACTTTGATGTTACTCCAGTTTGGGCTTACATATTTACATTCTATCCATCTTGGCAGACCTATCAGATCAGGTTGCAATGACTATTGTATAACATGGTGGGAGATTGAGGACCTGTAAATAATTAAGTCCTTATTATCAAGTATTGGTGCTGGTATTGGAAAGTCTAAGATTGCAGAGTTAATTACAGAAAAGGAAGAGAGTCAAGAAGAAATCCCTCAGGTGCCTCAAAGTAAATGGATTCTGAGGGAAAAGCTTTGTACACCTAGTTTGGAATTCTTTACATAAATTTAAATTTGTTAGGAAACTATGAAGAAGACTTTTTTTCCATCTGTTACCATATCACAGAAGACTGAGTATGTATCATTTATTTTCTTTCAATATCTTGCAGAAAAAGATGTCAGCCTTTAAAGAACAAGTGCAAATGTTTTTCTTACCATTTCTTTTTGTTATATTATGTCCTCATCTTGTAGAGTGATCTTTCTTTTTCTAAATGTGCAGTTTTTACTAGTTACTTCCATAGACCTATATTTATTAAGTTTAATGAATTTTTGATCCTGTTTATTGCATGCTAAGCAACTTTCCAATTACTTATTGATTCCATATCATCCAGCCCCACATTCTGATGATGGATTTGAGGAGAGAAACAGTTCTGTAGTGGCTTGATATGTTTTTTTTTTTGTAGTCTCAGCAGATTTTATTACAAATTATACATTGACTAGTCATTAACATTCAAAAACATGCACACTGATTCAGGAGTGGCCTTAGACCAACTGGTGCCCTAGGCAAAAGGGCTCTACGGCACCTCCACACCACCTGGTGCCACCATCCTGGTCTACTTAAACCAAATAAATACTGGAAAAGAACCCCTGCTAGAGTGGTGCCCTAGGTGGCTGCCTAGTTGGCCAATGTCAAAAAACACCTATTGGTCATCCCAACCAGCGTGCCATTGATAAAATCGAGCACATACCAACAGAAAAAAGTCCAGTCGCCCAAGCTTTTTTCTATTAATATATGCTACTGCTTTCCAGTTTTCTTGAGCTAAGAAGTCAAAGAGTAAGAAGGCTGAAACCTGGATGGTTTATGGATATGAGAAAGACAGGGCAGAACTAAAAGGAAAATCAGGTACATTATGCAAAACTAAAGAAATGTA
The DNA here is from genome assembly GCF_019279795.1 of Protopterus annectens. Lineage (NCBI taxonomy): Eukaryota > Metazoa > Chordata > Ceratodontiformes > Protopteridae > Protopterus > Protopterus annectens. Next base: position 1,300,777,402 of record NC_056725.1, on the reverse strand, counting down.
TCTGATTTTCCTTGTAGTTCTGCCCTGTCTTTCTTCTACCTCCGAACTGTAAAAAAAAAAAGAAAGAAAGAAAGAAGATGAAGAAGCAATGGAGATATTCCTTTCTCCATTGCTTTCTTTACAAAGCACTCCTGTACTGTATACGTGAGGGAACATAAGACCCATACACATGCACAGTACATCAAGAAGGCAGCAGGATACTGAAAGAAAGTGGAAAGACATCATGTAGCTGTTATGCAAAGACATCATTTAAGAAAAGTAAATACATTTTTTCTTAAGTAATATCATTGTATAATAGCAATAACCCATGACTGGATGTGGATAATGCTGGACTTACCCACTGATGACATGGTTTGGTCATGAGAGTGAAGTCCACACCCAGCCATAGGTTACCAGTATAATAAACAGAATGCAGCACAATCAGTTACTTAGTCAGACAATGAACCAATGAATAAACACTGCTATATTCAAGCCATATTCAAGTGAAGCATAACAAAAGTAAGAGGGAACAGGAATAGCGTCTTAGTAAGGTGTATAGTGCTTGGCGAACAGTGGAATAAAACGATTGATGAATTTTTAGGGAGAAAATGAAAAATGTCTGAATTAAGTACATTCTATATTTATCCAGAATACCAGTTACATTAAAAAAGTTAAAAAATGAAAGAAAAAGAAAGAAAGAAAGAAAGAGAAATCATAGGAGGGTGAAGTGCTTTACTAGCTTTGAAATGTGGTAGAAACACTTAGCACTGTTGAGCAGACAGCAGCATACCTCTCAACCTCTTTGATTAAGAATTATGGACAAGCCAGAAAACAATGGGAGGTCAAAGGATCAGATCAGGAGCAGTCCTTAAATGTGTGTCTAATTCATGTAAAAAGTTAATAAAACAGGTTTGGTATCAACATGCATTTTCTGAACAATAGGAAGCATGCAGAGCTGGCTGATATTGGCTGACTGCAATTCTCAGTGATTTACCAGAAATTTAAAATCGTTAAGTGAAGCAGGGCAAACCTAGGAGGTAAAATTAGGAACAGCTGAGAGGTATGGACAGAAGGCAAAGTGAAGTGTTCCTCTGTAGAATTATCAAATTTCAAAGCTTTTTGATGCTTCAATGTAGCACTCTAGCACACTATAGTAAATAGTTGTCTACTACGGAATGATCACTTTACTCCATCTTCATTTTCATGGATGGGCAAATTATTCCAAGAATTTTCTTTTCAGCACTAATTCCTTGTGGTACAACATACAAATGCACTATACAGTAAGTCTGTCATTGAGGTGATTCACACATCAATAGTTTTCTCCCTAAATCCATTGGTAGAATGATTTACTAGTGTTACATCTGTTTATTGTACTGGATGCCAAAAGCACTACACACCTTACTGAGAAGCTTCTCTTGTTCCATCTTACTTTTGTTACCTTTCACTTGAATATGGCTGCATTTATTTATTGATTTATTGTCTGACTGAGTGCACTCGTTTTTTGTAATAAAGTCTACTGCAGACTAAAGAAAACATGGCAATGCACTACAGAACTGTTTCTCTTCTTTAATGCATCATCAGTAGGCGGGGCTGGATGACATGGAATCAGGAAGCAGTTGGGCAGTTTCTCAGTATACAGTGAACAGAAACACCGGTATTCTTCTTCTGGGTTTTCCCGGTTAGGGATCGCCACAGCGGATCACCTGTCCACTCATGATTGGCAGTGGAGTTTTACAGTGTTGAGTTGTCAGCCCAGCACCCAACCTTCCACAAAAGGCACACACATGCACGCACTCACACCAATTTAGAGTGTCCAATCCACCTATAGCATGTCTTTGGGATGTGCGAGAAAACTGGAGCACCCGGAGGAAGCCTACGTGACCACAGGGAGGACATGCAGACTCCACACATATGGCACCCCAGCCGAGGATCGAACTGGAGAACCTCTTGCTGTGAGGCAGCAATGCTAACTGCTGCACCACCGCGGCCGCCCAACAGAAACACTGGTATTGTAAGCTTAATTAATACAGGTCCATTAAACTAAGTAAAGTAAAAACGTCACATTTTAGAATAAGCATTCCCATTTTACAAGATGAGGGCATAATTATAACAAAAAGAAATGGTAAAAAAACTTTGCATTTGACCTCTAATATGTTGTTTTACTGGCTTTCTGTTTTGCAGGTGTTTCTCCATGCATGTGCTTTCACATTTAGCCCTAAATGATTTTTAGAAGCTTACTTATTTTTATCAATGAGTTTCTTATTTTATTTGTGATACCATTTGTACTTATCCTCAGATTTCCATAATTAACTTACTTGCCCTGTTCCTTAAATTCAATATTTTTTTCTTATCCAGTCTCACATAAATGATGACTTATTTGTAGCATATGATTTTCCAAATTTAGCACAGTTTTATCAATGCACTGAATCTATGTGCCTTATTGAAATCTGAGTTATTTTAATCTTTAAAATGACATTAAATTAAAAGGTGCTTATGTGCTTAAATATGTGACTTTCTCAGCATCTACATGTTTCATGCTAAATTTGAAAATAGTAGATCCAAAGTATTTAATCCTCATATGTTTAAGTAATTCAGTTATGAAGGCATCCCCTCATTACAGCCTTTGAAAGACAATAGTCATTTGGGTTATTTCTCACACTCTATCTTCACACAGTTAGTGAGAGATTGAAGCTGCTTACTGCTTCCAATACGGACTTTCTTGTCTGCCCTAGTCAAAGTCAGTTACTATATCCATTTCATAGTAGGGTTTGTGGTGGTCCCCCAAGCTTTACTTCATAGTCATGCGATCTGATGCTTACATTTTATTCCTCAGCTTTGATCAAATAAATAACATTTTTAAAATAGGACAACATTATCTCATCAGTCATTTCTTTGTCTGGTCCCATTTTTCATCTATTCAGTTTACAAGTCCATTCAGCTCCTATCAATTAAACCTCACTGAGGACTCCTACAGTAATATTTTAATTTGGGTAGGATTAACTTTGATTTTTTACTCTTTTTAAAGTAGCTATGAATATTTGGGTCTATATTAGAACATCGAGGTTTAAAACCTTCGAATGTTCTAATATCGAACCCTAAGGAGCGAAAGCTTAAAATATCGAAGCAACAGAAGCCCGAATTCTTTTCTAGGGAAAGATTTTGGTTGTCCGTTTCAGTTGCTTCAGTATTTTCAGCGCTGTGGTGGAAAGTTACGGGTTGGGTTCAGGTAAGTGTGCGATTGTGTAGATGTGAGGGTTAGGGCTGGTTAGGTGAGTTAGGATTAGGGCGTGGGTTAGATATGTGTGCGATTGTGTGGACATGAGGATTAGGGCAGTTAGGTAAGTTAGGGTTAGCGAGCAGGGGAGGTGAGTGTGCAATAGTGATGGACCTTAGGGTTAGGGTTTGGGTTAAGGTAAGTGGATAGTTAGTGTTGTGTGTATAGTTTGGTGTAGGGTTAGTTGTAAGATTTTAGGTGTATGTGTGTGGATTGCTGTTTGTTTGGTGTGCTTGTGTTGTGTGTATGTGTTTTAGAACAGTGATTTTTTCCCTAGGAAAAAAAATCGCTGTTCTGACAGTTCAAGATTGTAAGCTTTTGCTTACATAGGGTCGATTAATCACTGTTCGCTTCTTTAAGCGGTCGGTGATCTAATATAGACCCGAATATTCATATTCAGTTATCATGAATTTTCTCTTTCTCTACCCCTAATGCTTCATCTATTAAAAATGGGCTAGTATTTAGTGAATAATTATTTCTCGCCATCTCTGCCAGTTGTCACAGACTTTCAGCTGTATTTTTATTTATTTTAATTTTGTTGTATTGTATTGTATTTTATTTTATTTTTCATTTGTTTACCAAGAAAGTCCAACTGGGCACAAGTCCCCATTTCAAAGAGGCCCGGGGAGAAATACTCCAGTTACAGTAATTCACATAAAACAAAACAATGAACATTACATAGTTTATACAAAGTACATAAACAGTAAAATTGGTATGCAGTGTTTCAAAGGGTTAACAATAACAATACTAAAACAAGAGAAAATACGACACCTTGGGCTATGTCTGTCTTCAGAGCATAAGTTGTGCATTAAGCAAAATAAAGAAAGAATAAAACACTGGTGTTTAAGTGAGATAGGGAAAAGTAAAATATGTATGGTATACGAATGAGTAGTTAGGGAGTTTGGTAGGCAAAAGTTGTGAATAGAAAGAAAAAATAATAGACAATATTTACATAGGATTATTATATTCAGTAAAATAAAAAAGCAGTGATTCTGACAGTATCATTCAGTTTAAGTTTTAATAGGGAAAATGAGGAATAAGGTTGGTTGTTTTAAGAATGAGGGTCACATATCCAGGGTATGAGCTGCTTTTCCACAGAAGGCTTTCCTTTTATCAGTGTGCCTGATTTAGGTATTAAATTGAACTTTTTTCTGTAGTTGTTTATTATCCTTATATTATTATTATTTAACTCTTACAGCCATGGTGGTGCATTGGTTAGTGTTGCCTCACCGCAAGAGGTTCTCCAGTTGAATTCTTGGCTGGAGTGCCTTCTGTGCAGAGTCTGCATGTCCTCCCTGCGGTTGAGTGAGTTTTAAAAAAAGACATGCAGGTAGGTGTGTGTGTGTGTGTGTGTGTGTGTGTGTGTGTGTGTGTGTGTGTGTGTGTGTCTTTGTGTGCGTGTGTGCGTGTGTGCATGTGTGTGTGCCTGTGTGTGTGTGTGTGTGTGTGTTTGTGTGTGTGTGTTTGTGTGTGCGTGTGCGTGTGTGTGTGTGTGTGTGCGTGTGTGCGCATGCGTGTGTGCGTGTGTGTGTGTGTGTGTGTGTGTGTGTGTGTGTGTGTGTGTGTGCCTTTTGTAAAGGTTGTACACTAGGCTGGCAACTCAACACCATAAAAACTCCACTGCCAATCGATCTGCGGACTGATGAGCTGCTGTGGTGACCGCTAACTGGGAAAAGCCAAAAGACATTACTATTATTATCTAACTTTAATGACATTACATTTAACTCATCAGTATTTTGATTTTGACATTAGCAAAGGAATTATTTTTTTATTTTGTTTTGCTAATTTCAAAAGAAAAAAAAACTGTCTTTTCATTTCACTTCTACTCAAAGAACTAATCCTTAACAGCTTTTATATTGAAAATTATTGCAATGTTTTACTTATAGCAGGCATCTCACAACAACCTTTTTTTCACTTACATAATGCTGTGTACATGTCTATATGTTTTAGGTTCACTGGTTAAATTGCCTACCTTATAACCTATTGTTAAACGTCATTGTCATAAGCCATTGATTATTTAATATTTCCCTTATGAATATTAAGACTGAATATGATTTGCATCATAACTGAATACTTCTCTAATTTCTGACTAGACACGTTTCTACAAATAAGAAGAAAATGAGCAACCAAGCTGAAGGTGGAATGTCCCCAAATCCCTACACAGTGCCTTGCCCTCATACCATCTTAGCTATTATAAAATATACCAAGGTCATGCAACTTTGGGGAACCTGAAAAAATTACCCAGAGTGAACCTACACACTAATACGGGTACAGTCACTCTAACCACTAAAATGAATAGCAGTGGCATAAACAGAAACTATCAAGACTGTTCCGCAAGGAAGTTTAGGACTCACTAGTTCTAATACTGGAATGAATCCTATTCACAAGCCTTGAAGTAAACTGTACAACAAATCTTCCTCACTTTTTCTTTTATTGAGACTTAATTTTATGTGGTTCCTTATTCTAGTATTTAACTTTCTGGGGCTCTTTTCCAGGGGACAGACTTTCAAGCAGAATGGGATTGGACATCCCTTTACAGACCAGGTAATGATCATGTTAAATAAGCTACAAGATACAAAATATTATATTAATATATGAGGCCTTTCTATACTTAAGCAACGATCCATGACTGTGTGTGGTATATCATGATTTACCCATGGAGTGTGCAGTTTGATCATGAGAGTGAAGTCTGAGGGATTAAACAAGGGCAACCATGGGTAAATCCTGATATACCCACAAACAAGAGTGGATCACTGCTTTTATACAATGATATTATTTAAGAAAGAAAATTGCTTATCTCTCTTAAATAATGCTGTTGTATAACAGTACTTCAGTCTTCTTCCACATTCTTCCTTGTATACAGATGTACTGAGCATGCGTATGGGTCTTGCATTCCCATATTCCCATGCTTGCACAGGACATCAGTTTAATGCAGCAGAAGCAACAGAAAAAAAATAATCTCTTTTGATTTTTTTTAAACTGTTTAAAAAGTCAGGATTTGATGATACACGGCAGAGAAATACAAGGAAAATCAGGTATGTTTCTGTTTCTTTAGTTTTGCAGAACATACCTGATTTTTCCTTGTATTTTGCTGTCCCCAACATATACAAATATAAAGCCTGGCTGCTTACTGGTACTTCAGTGGATGCATTTTTTTCTATTGGTATGTGCTCAATTTACAATGGGCATGTTACTTGTCCTGTCCAATCAGCATGATCGTTTTTGAACAGCTATTGAGCAGTCATTGTATAATTTAAGTCTTCCAACCATATAATGCTTATTATAAGGCATTGCTGTACAATTCTGGATAATTTCAGATGGCTTTATCAAATAATATGGGTCTCTTGTATCTTTATAAGTAAAACAGCCCCACAAAGGCCAGAATGCAGTGTTACATTCAATAGTGGATTACATCATATATGTTGTCATTGTCTAATAGTCTGCTGTAACTACATCTGATCTCAATACTGGAGGAGCTCTGCAACAGGGCCCTACTCCTACAAGTTAAGTGAGAACTTTGTCATTGTCCAATAGACTGCAGACACTACATCTGACCTCGATGCAGCAGGAGCTCTGCCACAAGACCCTACTCCTACAATTTTACTGAAACTTTTGTCACTGTATAATGTAAGCATATTTATCATAAAGAACCTTGCTGGGTATCAACTTTAATCAGTTAAATACATGCCTGCTCTGTGACTGGAAGTCTCTGTGAAATAGTCAGTGCACTCTAAGGACCTCTTACTAAGTTGGCCATAGTCTCGTTTTTCATGACCAGTAGGGTATACTGCATATGACAGTTATTTAGCCTCAGTAAATGACTGAAAACCTGATTTATGTTGCATTTGTTTGTTAATTGCTTTATACTGGTTATAACCTGATTGGTCACAGTTATAATTTGACCTGTTCTTAATGATGCTACTCTTCAGCTTATCTTCTATTCTTCTCCTCCTGCTGTGATATCTTTCATCCTACCATGACTCAATAATATCACTCAGCATCTCTCCAACTCTGTCCCAATCACCTACCTGTACTTGCTTTTTACACTCTCCACACATTTCACCAAACCTATTTAATATTACCCCTCACCTTTATTTCAAATATAGACTGATTAACTGCACTTCAACTCATACCAAAAAAAAAAATTAAGTGCAAGACTCCTCTCCAGAAAAAAGTATGTATAATTCCCCAATATACTAAATTCCTTCTAGGAGGAGATATATACCCTAATACTGGCCCCATTTATCACATTGAACACAAATATAAATCTCTCCCACACACTTCTCTAACCCAACAGCAGTCAATCCCCAACCTTGGCGATCTAATTTATGCTGCAATAAATGTTAGAAGTATAAGAAATAAAACAGCAAAACTACATGCCTGGATTACCCAACATAAGCCTGATGTTTTCACTGTAACTGAAACGTGGCTTAAACCCAGCATAAATTGCTTCAAAGTTTTACCTCCTGGCTATAATATTATCTGTAATGTCTGTAAAAGGAGGAAAGGTGATGGAATTGCTTTAATATTTCCCAATACCTATATCATTTCCCCTTACAGCAAACCAACACCAAAATTTAATTCAGCAGAGGTTCTTATTACTTTCATCAAAATAAACAATTTTAAACAAATATGTATTACTGTCCTTTACATTCCTCCTGGTGATAATGCAGCTAAACTGGAAAATATTCTGCATTAGATATCCATAACATTTCCACAAGAAAAAATACGACTAGGCGATGTGAATGTCAGTTTGTTGGACATAAACTCTCTCTTACATTTAGCATGAACGTATATGGTTTTGCACAACTAATTACTAGCGCTATACATTATAGTAAAACATCAAATTCCATATTAGACTGGACCCTAATATCAATACCCTAGCAAATACTCCATCACAGGTAGAATGTCAGATGCTCTCAGTGATTATCTTCCAATCTATGCAACCAGACATTTCACACATGCAGTTAAACAACATATTTATAAAACAACACGCAACCTTTCCAGGTTTAATTCAGAAATGTTCACTACTACACTATCATCTACCAACTGGAACTTCCGAAAAATCCTCCCCATAGATTTGTTTTATTACATTTGTTAACTGGGAAAGTCCAACTTGGAACAAGTCAATTTTCAGTGGAGGCCCGGGGAGAAATGCTCCAGACGCATGTCTTTGTAATGTGGGAGGAAACCGGAGCACCCAGAGGAAACCCACATGAATGCAAGGAGGACAGGCAGACTCTGCACAGAAGGTACCCCAGCTGAGAATCGACTGGAGAACCTCTTGCTTTGAGGCGACAATGCTACTGCCGCACCACTGTGCTGTCCAATGCTGTAAATTACTTCAATACAACTTTTTGAAATATCATAAATAGCCTTGCACCTCCTAGAAGGAAGAGATTAAAAACATATAATGCAATTTGGCTATCCAAAAAAGTAGAATGCTAATGTAGGATAGAGAAAAAACATGGAAAGAGTGGCAAAAATATAAAACACCTCAATATCTTGAAAACTACAGAATGCTTTGCAAGTGTACTAAAAAGCAAACAAATGAAGACAAAAAATTATACCATACTATACTATAATAACTTTCAGAATAATACTAAATACAACCCTAGAAAAATTTGAACATCCATTAAAGAAATCTTACATCCCGGCCAAAAATTCAACCCAAACCTATCTCCCAATAACTCACCACTCAAAACTGCAATACAGTTCAACTCTTATTTTATAGATAATATAACATCTCTAACCAAGGATTCCTCAACATCTAATCCCAACCCTGCCGAACAGCCACATATCACCACATCCACTTTCACTTACAAACCAGTCCCCACAACCTCTATAAAACTACTCTTAAACAAACTTAAACTGTATTCTCCAGCTGATGTGAGTACCTAAAAATAGCAGCCAGTAGCATTGCCTATCCTGTCTCAATCCTTATAAATAGGTGAATCCAGGAATGCCACATTCCCTCTCTCTGGAAAAAGTTACATATTATCCCTTTGCACAAAGGAGGAAGTTTAACAGACATTAATCACTTTAGACCTATAGCTATCTTATCTCATCTCACCAATACTTGAAAAATGTATTCAAAAAAATTGCTAGATTATCTCTTGCAAGAAGAGCTACTATCCCCTAAACAACATGGCTTCAATCCTTCCCATAGGACTAAAATTGCTCTTCTAACCTATATAGATCATGTCAACAAAGCTAGAGCTAACGGCAAACTAGTCTCTCCCTTAGTTCTAGACTTGTCTAAAGCCTCCTTTAACACAGTTTGTCATAGCAAACTTCTACTTCAAATGTCCTCACTAGGTTTCTCTCAGCCTACTTTAATGTGGTTCAAAAGCTACCTATCCAATAGGTATCAGTCAGTAAAATGGCACTCCACCCTCCCTCCTTACCTCCCAGTCACCACCGGTGTACTACAAGGCTCTATGCTAGGTCCCCTCCTCTTTAACATTTTCACCAACACCCTCTATACTTCCACACAACAGGCCATCCTAATACAATGCACAGATAATGTCATCTCATTGACACATCTGATAACATGGTACACCTCCAAAAAATTAATCAGGAAGCTTTAACAGCCACTTAAACATAGCTTGGTAACTCACAACTCATGCCCAACCAAAAAAAAGACCAAACTACTACTTTTTCCCCAATTCCCTCTCTCATGAAAACACAAAAATTTTAAGTCCTCTCTCTTGATAATACAACCATTGAAGTCACTTCCCATAATAAATTATTAGGGGTGATAGTGGATGATGGTCTTACATTCAACCTGCATATAGTAAATTGCATAAGAAAAACTCATCAAAAACTAGATATGCTTTACAGATCCAAAAACTTTCTCATCGATGCAACTGAAACTACACTTGCCACTACTTACCTCCTTCCCACACTTCTTTATGGTGCTCCCATCCTTACTAACCTCCAGGCTTCACAAAAATTAAAACTTGAACAATGTTGTAACAAAGTTGCTAAATTCACAGCAAATACCCCTTTCACAACTTTCACTAAAACGCCTAAATTGCTTAGAACTGCCTCATCAATTAACATATACACAGCTTCTTACATCCTATAAAACTATCCAGAATCCATCAATCTGTCCAGCACTAAAAACATTTTACACAACTATATTCCCAGTTGGTAATTCTGATCCAGTGATTGAAAACTCCTGTCTGTCTACAAACCTATCAAATCTGCTGGGCTTTTTCTGTACTTGTACAAGGTTTCTAAGGCCTGGAACTCCTTACCTGTATCCATAAGGTCAACACCCTCCCTACCATCTTTCAAAACCACTCTGAAAGACTTCCTAGTTAAAATCTGCCTCTGTTCTAGCTCAAAACCAGGATAAACTATATCCCTAAATGTGAACAAGTACCTTTTCATTCCTTATACCTTTTTTCTGTCCCTTCTTCACTTATTTCCTTACTTCTATCAAATTCTCTTCCCTGACTTTCTCTGTAAATTTACCATAAGCCTGTTTGTCCCTCATGTCATATTGCAATTCCTGTTTTTATTAGACTAACTTGCCGTTAATTTTTCTACAAACTATCTAAAATTTCTCTAAATATTAAATGATTATCATAAAATTTTTATTGATTCTTAACCAATGTTTTTATATTATGCCTAATTTGTTATAATTATTTAATCTGCAGCTGTTTTTGTTTTATTTTTGAAGATTGTAAAATTATTAAATGTTTTGTAATAATTTGGTCCTTTTCCTTGGGCCTCCACTGAAAATGGGCTTCTACCCATTCAACTTTCCTAGTAATCAGATATCAATAAATAAATAACAGTGGCTATAAAGGGATACAGTGATCAACATGGAATGACTTAAATGCCTTTTAGAACAAGTCGCACTGAAGAACAAGCTTTTCTGACAATTGCACTTAAAAGGTGACTTATTTTTTTGTACATGGTTTAGTACTATCAAAGTTCAGACTGTTGTTTACTATTATTCCTAGAACTCAGTGCCTACTACTATGTCTAAATCATGGCTAATCCTTTCTTGTGGATGCTGACTTACCTCAGGTCCAGACAACAAGAACAAGACATGAACTGCCAAAAATGCTTGGTTCTTCCATTTTATTTTTAATTTCAAAATTGTAAAGACTTAGGGATAAGTGTATAAGTAGGAGAACTGAGGTAATAATGAAATAATTACCATGCAAAAAGAACTTCAAAATATCACACATCTTTGAGAGTCCCACAAATTCCACAACAAGGGATCTAAACCAGTTTCAGTAGAGTAGTAAAGGAAGGTGGTGAGACAATACCTATCTTCCTTTAAATAAGATCTGGTTAATTGGATGGGTATTCATAAATTCACAGCATGCCTGACTGGCATAGCCCTCCTTGAGACAGAAGGTTCCATCTATGGTGGACACTTGTCAGGTGTAAGGGTCACAGCACTTAACAGCCTTGAGCTTTCTATAATTACTATGATCAAACTGAACAGAAGGCATGTATGAAAAACAGCAATCAGGGAGCTGAACACTAAACAGCTAAATTCCACAAGTTAGTTTATTTTACCGTTGTAATATATTAAACAAATTTAGAGTTATAACAATTTGAGTAAATAAAGCCTTCTTGAAAATGTGCAGCAGTAAAAGTGGTTAACACAGGAGTCATTTTTTATGGTTTGATATTTATTTTTTAACCTAATTTTATACCTCTTTTTGCCATGTCTCCATACATTACATATATTTTGAGTAAAGGTACACTCATTATTATCCAGATCCCATTTTTCTATCTGAGAAGAAAAGCCTGTTAGAAACGGCATCAGTGTCGATCCCTGTGGGCACTTCTTGTAATTCACATTTTGCTGGACAAAGTTCCAGCTCTGACTTTGTGCATCATGTTTCTTACACATTGAGCTGTATATGGAGCTGTATATGGTATGACGTTTAATGTATGCTTAACTTGACACTTATTTACCTACATAACAAATTAATTTATGGGTAAGTTCTGTCATGGCTCCATCAAAGATTCTACACAGAATACTGTGCAGGCTGACGACCTGGCCAGCCATGTGAACTTCTAATGTTGTTGCCTCTAAACACACATCAGGGATGTGCCCATATATTCAAACATTATTTTAGCACTATTAATATTGGTTTGGGCAGTTTCCCTGATTCTGATAAGGAAACAACTGTTCATGTTGTCTGGTAGCACAGGACATAAGTTTTACATTTTTTGTGTACAGCAATTTGCGTATATGTAGTTTTAAAAGGGTTTTGTTCCCCTGTCTTTGTAACATGACATACGCCTTTGCTTATTATGAAGTTTGCATAGACTTTTTTTACAATTATAGTTATAACAGTGATTAAGTAGCAGAAAGAACATTAATTTCCTAGTATAATGTCTAATATATTGCCACCTTTGCTGGAATTTTGTAGTAGTTCTTCCAAATAATTTTCATTAAAGTAATTAGTTAATATTTATTCATATTTAGTAAATATTGAATTGTTTAGACAGTTCATGTTTACATAGTTATACTCCACCATAACAACTGTGCTTTCATTGATTTTTGCACTGTGGGGATTAGGTAGGAAATCCCAATGTCCTCAATGAGACTGGATCAGTTCCTTCAACATTAAATTCAGAACTACTGAGATTTGTTATGTGAGCCATTTCTATGACTAAACTCTTTCTTTTACAAATATTAAAAAAACACAGCTTTATCCAGCATAACTGCAGCAATGAAAAGAAATACACATACACCGAATTGGCTGTACTTATTTTAGATCTTCAAAACTAATTTCAACAATTGTACAAATATCACCATCTTCCAATAAGGAAAAACACTTCTAAGATACTCATTTTATTGTAGAAGATCTGGCATGTAGTAAATTTGCCTTCACTTTTGCTATGTTTATTTACGTTTGGATCTAGAAGAAGTCTCAAAAAAGCACTGCAGCAATAGAAAATGTATTGTTTATTCCTTGCACTTAGAAGGACATGGGTGAAATCCTTTGCATGAGTATCATGGTAGTGAGCGAGGCACTATATGACCTAACAGCATTAACCTCTCCATAGTCACTGACTCAAATGTCAACATTTTTTTTCTTGATATAAAGGTGCCACATGAAGTTATCAGAGGATTTGAGTAAGTAAATGGGATTTTTCAAATGCATGCCAAGCATGTTCAATAATTTCATTATATCCTGTTTCATATCCAGGAGGGAAGACCTCCTAAGTTTTTTGCCCAGTTGTGAACAATGACTATGCCAAAACTACCCTCAATCTTTTTTAACTCAGATATCACTAAATTTGACCTCAAAAGATGTAACCTTGTCATACACAGTGGAGTCAGCAATAACTAATAAATAGGATATTTTGTGAGGGGGTTTATGTTATAGTGTCTGCAGTAATGGCTTTGTTTATTTTAACCCCTGATAATCTTTCTGTTGCCCAACAATATGATTTCTGCTTCAGTGCAATCACATAGTGTACATTTTTGATGCTTATATTCCTGCTGATGAATTAGCTTGAAGTGTTTATGCTCTTTATCTGGCAAAACTACACATATTTTTCTGGTTTTATAGAAAATATATAACAAAATATCAATAAGGAGTTTATATTTGTTATTGCAGCTAGGTGGTGGATGTATAAGTACTGGATGAATCGTTTGAACTACCTGCTAATTAAGAATAAAATAAAATACGAACAACCTGATTTTTCAAAAACAAAGCCAAGGGATACAGGAGGAATGAGATGCATGTGTTTGTTTGGATGTGTAAATAGCTAATTATAAAAGTACAACAGGTTCATACAAACGTGTGGTGTTGCAGAGTATAGCAGCACTACACCGAATGTTTACAGAGATGACCAAAGCACACAGTGACAGCTCAAATAACAACGAGATAGTCCTTGGATTTTAGTAGCGGTCATTTTGTCAATCCTTTCTTGTTTGCTACTAGTAGCCTCTGCTAACTGGATAAATAGTTAAGTGCTAACTATTTTTTATAGTGAAGGCTTTCTGGTCATTTACAGTTCCAAGAAGTCTTATCACACACATTGTTTTCCCAGCTTACAGTGAATACAGTTTGGTGGCCCTCTTTACCCACAATCATATGCAGACATTTTCTACACTTGCTTTAGCAATACATTTTATTCACTCCATAAACCTCCCAAAGTTGACAGTTAGATTGACAGACACTCCCCCAACAAGCACACATGTAAATACACACACACACACACACACACACACACACGCACACACACACAGACACACACACACGCACACACACACACACACACACACACACACACACACACACACACACACACACACTAGTTTCTTAAAGTTATTAAGATATTTTTGTTTGTGAAAGATGATACTTGACATAAAGGCTGTATAAACATGCACAATCTTTTCACTGAGTCAGGGTATGCAGTTATAACTGACAACATATTTGCAACTATGTTTTGTATATCAGTAGCATTCCAACATCTGCTACCACATGTGCAAGTCCTGCCTGGATTCTCTAAACTTCCCCTTTCCAAGAAATGTCTGTACTATCTACATGTCATGTTTTTAAGGTAAATATCTATCCCCTACATGATGTCATCAGCCATCAGAGAATTATTTCTTGCAAGACCCCATCAATGCAGGAGCTAACTTAAGGCATCTTGAAAACTGCCACTAAGCCTTGAGATACACAGATGAGTTTATATTTGTACAACATTTGAATACATTTTCTCCTTTCTCACTTGCATTAGGATCCAATCCTTATATATTAAGCATTACCAAAGACACATAAGATTAAGTATTACTCAGTTAGGAGGTGGCCTAATGGTTAAGGTGTTTGCCTTACAAACACAAGGTGCAGGGCTTGAGTCTCACAAGGAATAATTGGCTAGGCTTAAAATGGCTCGCAAGGACAGTTAGCCTAGTACTAATCTATGAACCTATTAACTAAGGCCAAAGACACATTTGTTCCAAGCATGAGAATGAATAGCAATAAAATAAAACTGTTCTAGCATGGATGAGCAAAACAAAAATAGATATGTAAAAATAAACTAGAATGTTATTAAATTGCAAAGAAACTCAAATTAATTTGCTTAGAAGTTATTAGTCAGAAAAACAAAAAAAAAAAAAAAAAAAAAAGAGGAAGACATATTTAGATTAGATTATTATATCCTTGTAAAAGCCAAGGACAGTTTAACAGATATTTCATCATTTGACTGTGTATAATACTGACAGTATAAGTTGATATGAGACTTTTCTGAAATGCTATTATAATTCATAATTCTGAAAAATATCTGAATATTATGGCAATTATTTTAATGTAAAACACCAGCTGTCTAAATAAAACTGAACATCTATGTTTGGACTGTTTGTCTCCTAAGTCATCCCATAAAGCTGGTAGAGTGTTAAAAGAACTTAAGGAATAAAAAATGCACAAACCACCAGAAACAGACAGGATTTTCAACTAGGAATTCAGTTATAAAGTAAGAACAAGTAAATTATTTAATGTATATTTGATTAACAGATAACTAATTACTGGAGATTTGTTTTGGAGAGAAAAAGAGGAACCATTTCTGGTTATTTATAAAAAAAATTGCACTGCTTGCTGATCTGAATCATTCCAAACACATAACTCATTTAAAGACAGCCATGAAAATGTGGCAGAAATGCTAATGTCAGATTTTCTTTTAGAAAAGCTCAGTTGACCATGCCAGAATGAAACTGTATTGCATGGATACACACAGGGTCATTCTTTTGCCACTAACTCTATTAACTTCTACTACATTTTAAATATGGCAATGAAGGCAAAAGTTTAAGTTTAAATGCTTTTATATCCTTTGCAGATTATAGCTGATGACTCTGGGAATTTGTTTCAATAAATCTGTCAACGTGAATTAATGCACTGTTCCTAAGATACTTCAGCACAACGTGTCCCACTTTAAAAAGCAGCCCTTTCTTAATAAAAAAATCAGACATAGAAAACTGTATCTGCTTGAATATACCATTTTAATTTCACATACTACCACAGAGCTGTATGACTAATTATACCTGCAGAGAAAGCAGTATTGACAAAATATGACACCTGCCATTTTAAACAGGGTTCCAGATTCTGGGTTCAGAGCACTTATAAAATAGACTGCTAGCAAAATGTTATATTTCTGCTGCTCTGTAATGTAGACTGATCTCTCTGACTATAATTCATACATCCTGAGTTTAATCAGCAGTGTTGATGCTGGAAGAGATAGGTGGGAAGGGTTGAGAAGGAGCAACGATTGTTAGCTCACTCATTCTGGCAAAGAGAGAGTGTGCAAATTGTGCTTGCAATCTATTAGTCCCAAAGTGATGGGGTAGAACTGTAATTGCATGGCAGATCGCTGTTGAATCTGGCTTACTGGATTGTTTGAAAGGTAATGGAAAAAGATGCAGTGATTGGGTGTGATGTCAATCAACCCAACCCATTTAGGACAACATCCCTGGTTTACAGAGACAAGATATACAATGAATCCCAATCTGTAGTAGTCCCATCCTTGGGAGCACTAACATTAGGTGTAGCTGAAGCAATGGAGAGTAGCTTGTACCCATGTGGAAAGGTATCAAAGTGACAAAAAAAGGTTAAGTATCAGGCAGCTACATGAGTCATTATGGGTGACTTTTGTTTATTAGATTCACTAAACAAATCTGTATCTCACACTGTGCGATTCAGTAGTTGCATGATCATGAGTCAATCCAAGAAGTAAGATGAGACTTTTGCGCTCAGTAGTAAGAAGCCCTTCTAGAAGCAACCTTATCTGTGTGCTCCACCATAGGACAAGTGACAAGGTAACACTGCTTTTTATCTCTGCACCGTGACTGTGGCTGGGTTCTTAAGTCTGGCTTTTGACTATTAAATAAAGGTACTAACCACATCCTCAGTAACAAATTAATAAAACGATCACCTTTCTTTAGCAATATTGCATCACCTTACTTTTTTAAAGTACTGCACAATATTTTAAATGAATACAAACATATTAGATACTTTCAACAGATTCAAAATGAATGCTGTTTTTAAATCTTTTAAAAGAAGCATTTTATCTGCAACTCTTAGCATTTGTGGCCATCATCAAATGAAGTGTGTGTATAAAAACTTAGCAACACGTTTTCATGGATATCTATTCCACTGCCTGCCGACCCCCATTCTTCCTTTGACATGACTGGCTCATTCATCCATTGTTGGGTAAGAACTCACTAATTAATTCATTGTCAAGTGGAGTGGGATCTACTTAAAGCAGGCTTCACTCAGGCACATATCAGACCATGTTCTGTGTGCCTACTTCTGTACACTGTTTTAATCCTGAAATTTACACTACCTAGGTGAGCTTACAGTGCCAGCCTAAGAGCAAGTATATGTCCACCCCCACACACACACGTGGCATATCCATCTACAGTTCCGTGCACTATTTGATGAGACCAAGCACATGTCTTTATGTACTGTTACATTACTCACCGGCTATTGTTTATGAGCAGTGCAGGCACAGATCATTCTGCAGCTTTTCTCCTGAGATGGGCTAGCCCTCATCATCTGGTCATTCTCATCACCATCTGCCAACTCCTTCAATGTCAAGATCTTATAGAGATCACAGGTCTTCTACGTCATGGTCAAGGCTGGATCCCTCTACATCATGGAGCTGACTCTGAGCAACAATTTACATTCTATAACATTTACCTTTTCAGAGCATTAAACTTATTTAAATAATGTGTTTGAGATTTCATATAATATACAGTCCTTATTAGCTTTATTTGCATACAGTTTTCATAGTCTCATATATTAAAACAACTAGAAAAAACTGTATTATGCTATTTCTGCACAGGCATAGTCTTTAACATATGTATTTTTTTTAAATAATTTATATTTTCTTCTAGCCAATCATTTGCTGAAATCAGAATTGCTTCATGCTAAGGCTCAGTTACTAGACAAAAGTGTCACTTAGTGTCCTTCTGAAAAGTTAGCCATTAAAGTCTTTAGAGCAGGATTTGAAAAATGAGCAGTATATAATTACTGCATACCTTTAATTCTGTTGTCATACCTGATACGATATCTATTCATACATTACAGCCCCAATGCTGTTCCCTGTGTTATAGTGTGGTATAACTAAAGTAGCCTTCATCTGGAGTTGCCATCATACTAATCCCAGTAGTTTACTCTCTATAGCTCCACAGCATATATCCACAGGCTTTCAATAGCTGTAGGATGGAGAGGATGACAGATGGCAGGCAGGTTTAATTTTCCTGTTCTCCCTTTTTTTCTTTTTTTTTTAATTTAACATTTGCTTACTGGGAAAGTCTGACTTGGAATAAAGCCAATTTTCAGCGGAGACCTGGGAAGAAACACTCCAGACACATGTCTTTGTAACATGGGAGGAAACCAGAGCACCCGGAGGAAACCCACGTGAATGCAGGGAGGACGTGCAGACTCCACACAGAAGGCAGCCCAGCCGAAAATCGAACTGGAAAACCTCTTGTTGTGAGGCAACAATGCCACTGCTGCACCACTGCACTGTCCTTTATGCAAATTAGGACATAAGGCTGGTGCATGTCAGTAAGAGGGGTTGTTGATCAACCCTTATGGACGGGGTAAGACAGACAGTGGTTCAGTACATAACTCATAGTGTATAAAGCCACAATCATGTATTAAGAGAGTGATGTAAACACTTTAATGACATGCTATGCATAGACTGCATGCTGAAAATGCCAAGGGAGATTTTGGTATAGCTATATTATGACAGTAGTTATAAGATCATCCCAGAAGATGTGGGCACTGGCTTAAAGATGATCTTCCTTCATGTGACTCAGTAGATGATGCACAGTATTAATGCCATATTCATTTGATTTATGTAGAACAGCACTGCTCATAGACACAGTAGGCTGAACAGAGAATATGCTGCCAGGATGTCAGCAGAGGTAGCATGGGATTTTATGGTACATCTTGCATTGACACCCTTTGTGTGTATGTCACAGTTGTATTGTTTTGACACAGGTACTCATGTTCTTTCCTGTGTGTTTTATTGTTGCATATTAACTGGGTACACCATTGTAATAATGGCACCTGTAAGGGTTAAGGCAGGGCAACAGGGTGACATTGACACCAGTGCAGAGTTTGAAGACAATGATGTGACATAGATACACGAGTTGCAGTTCAGTGATACTGTGGCATCTGTCTCTCTCCATCTTGGGTGGACATCAATACACAATACAGGCTAAAGGTGAGACCTTGTCCTCAGATGAACCAGAGGCTGTATAATATGACCACTCATGATCTACAGTGGGGAAAGTGTTGCCCATGACACTGATCACCAATGATGCTCACCCGCCTCGTGCCTGCAGCAGCGGAGTAGCACACTGATTGGAAGGTGGGAACACCCAAAAATCTGCAGCCTTGCTGGGGGGGTGATGCTGTGTAGTATCATAAATGGCTCGTGCATATGTTGTATACTGGTAGCAGTCATGCACAATCAGTGCCACAATGCCATCCAGGTACAATCTGCAGCAACCTGCTCCATCATGAAACTGATTGCTCTCCTCTGTTATTTGAAACCTGTGATGACACACAGCTCAGAGTCATAGACCTGACTGGTCTCTTTAGGTCTATAGTGTCATATACTACTTTCACCTCCACCAATGCCATCCTCACTGTCAACACTGGCACTATGGGCAGTACAGTCGTGCAGCGGTTAACGTTGTCGCCTCACAGCAAGAGGTTCTCTGGTTCGATTCTTGGCTGGGGTGCCTTCTGTGTGGAGTTTGCATGTTCTCCCTGTGTTTGCATGGGTTTCCTCCGGGTACTCCGGTTTCCTCCCACATTCCAAAGACATGCATCTGGAGCATTCCTCCCCGGGCCTCTGCTGAAAACAGGCTCTATGGAACCTAGTCGGACTTTCCCGGTCAACAAATGTTAAATAAAATAAATAAAAATAAACTATTGTCCTAGGTGCTGTAGGGTACATACAGGGACAGCACTAGGGATGGCAAATAGAACAACTGCCCAGAGCACCAACCTTCATGAGTGAACTCATAATAAAGGTCAGTAGGCATGCCCAGTGTATGTAGATAAAACAACAGCCAGTTCACCAAAAACAGTTTATTCTCTATAAAATCTCTAGCGCCTCGGCTTTACAAAGCCTTCAAGGAGTAACTAACAATACACTTCCATTCAGTATTTATACACACACCCATTAACTTATTATACA